>NW_015166445.1:372378-377664 GCF_001447785.1 Gekko japonicus | reverse complement strand
TCTTCTTCTTCTTCGTCTTCTTCTTCTTCTTCTTCTTCTTCTTCTTCTTCTTCTTCTTCTTCTTCTTCTTCTTCTTCTTCTTCTTCTTCTTCTTCTTCTTCTTCTTGGATTAAATGCCCTCTCCACCCACTTCCAAGGCTCCTGGACTCAGATCTTAAAATGTAATGTCTAGTTTATCTCTCAGCCATGAAGTTTTCCAGGTGACTTTGGGCCAGTCACTCTCTCTCAGCCTAACCTATTTCACAGGGTTGCCATGAGAATAAAATGGAAGAAGGGACAGTATGTAGTACACCCTGAACTACTTGGAGCAGGGGTCCTTAATCTTTTTCAGCCTGTAATTCTGGCACAGGATTGTGGGCCCAACTACAAAATGGCTGCCAGAGGTGGTGGGGCCAACCAAAAATGTCAGGGAGTGAGGTCATGCACAACTCTAATAGTAACTCTTCACCATTTCAGGCTGAAGCTGTGTTTGACAGGATGTCTTTAAAAATGAACATATTGTTTTAAAATACATTCCTGCATGCACACAGCTTCAGTCACACAGTGAAGATCCATGTACTGTGGTTGTAACTGCTGCTGAAACAACTTTAAAAAAAATCTGCATGGCCAATCAGCTGTCCAATGGACAATCAGAAGGCCTGGTGGACAAAAGGGCCACCTGGCCCTGCCCACTTTCTAAAAACTCTTGGTGAGCACCAGGAAAGATGTCAGTGGATGCCATGGTGACCATAGCACCACAATGGAAACCCCTGACTTGGAGGGAGGGTGGGATAAAACTTCTAGCTGCTGGATGACCTTGGGCAAGCCATAGTTCAGTCTTGAAAGGGCAGTTTCTGTCAGAGCTCTCTCAGCCCCCCTACCTCTCAAGGTGTCAGTTGTGGGGAAGGGAAGGGAAAGGTGTTTGTAAGCCCCTCTGAGACTCCAAGTGAAGGGTGGGGTACAAATCCAATCTCCTCCTCCTCCTCCTCCTCTACCTCCAAATAGAAAAATCACAAAATAAAACAGTCCAATGTAATGAAGCTAAAGGATATCCAATCTCCTCCTCCTCCTCCTATAAACAGAAATAGAAAAATCACAAAATAAAACAGTCCAATGTAATGAAGCTAAAGGATGAGTAAGTACAGATCATTTTAATCTGGATCTTGACACAATGAGCAAGTGCCAAGCGAGCAGCTGTAGGGATGCGGCAGACTTCACAGAAAGTGGTTTGGCAGGTGAGCATTGCCGTGTTCGACGATCGCGAGTGCTGGTGGGCTGAGCCTCAGATCTGCTTCCTTTGCCACAGTCTGCCTCAAGCAGATGTTAAACAGGTGTAGCGTTTCAGTTTCATTTCCCCCTGCCTTATAAACTGCTTGTGCCTCTGCACATTACATGAACCCAAACAGACGTAAATCAAGGACATGGTAGATGAGAATTCCCATAAGGCTATGCAAAATGTGTGCATGCAAAATAATCACTGATAACATGGATTTAAACAAATATTGAATAGTAAGCGCTCCCTACTTAGTGGCGGGCCTGTCAAACCCTATGGTCAGGAACAGCAAAAGAACTGTGAGCTGAAATGCCCGCAAGTATAAATGTACAAAAAGAGACTTCGATAAAGTGAAAAGCAGCATATAATTAGCAATATCTATATTACATATGGGAATGAAGGGAAGCAGTCAAGTCCAGAGAAGATATCCAACACTTTTCATAGGTAGTTTATAGTGTTTCAGACTCCTGGTCCTTCCTCAGGAACAAAGAACAACATAGGAAGTCTCATACCAGTTTCTTAACAGGATGATGCTACTCAACTTCTTTATGGGCTAGGTCTCCTAAGTTTTAATATGCACCTCTAGGGTTGCTTCTATGTGAACAGGACCAAACATGAGGCATAATGTGGGGTTGGTATACTGTGGCCTCGGTCACACGAGAAGTTTTGGGCCGGGAGAGGGACAGATCGGGGGCGCAGCATACGGGAGCGATCCCACCACAACATCTGGGAAGCGTTGCGCACCCGTCCCCGATCCGGCCCTTCCGCCCAAAATGCTGCAGCAAAAATAAACCACCTACCGAGGTGGTTCTTCCGGCAAGGCCGCATCAAGGCTGGCCATGGGATCGCCGGCACGTCCTTCCGCCGGCGCATCCCCGGCTCCTGGCCGAACTGCGCATGCTCACACATGCGCAGTTCGACAGCCTCCCCCTCCCAACCTGGCTTCCTCCCTGGCATCTGATCGTGCCGGGGAGCAATGGCGCCATGGCTCAGGGGATCCGTGGGATCCCGCCGCGGCGTCTCTATTTTGGTGCGGCTCTGATTAGCTGCACTTCGCCCGTTTTTTATTCTGCCGTGTGGCAGGGACCTGTGTAAGGGAGAGCCACTATTGTGTAATCCAGAGACCCTTTCTGAAGAGGGACCTAAACGTACTACACATTTCTAGACCCCCTGCAAAGTAACTCCTGGATACTTCCCTACAGGAATCACCTTTCAGTTATCAGAGAACTCATATTTTATTTCTTCATGTTTTGTATAGCAGCCTGACTAGCACAATTCAGCAGAGCCTGGAAGCTAAGCAGGGCTGCTGGATATTTGTACTTGGATGGGAAACCACCAAGGAGGTCCAGGGCTTCTCTGGAAAGGCAGGCAAAGGCAAACCACCTCTGTCTGTCTCTTGCATCGAAAACACCATGATCCTGGTGCCACCATGAGTCGGGTACAACTTGATGGCACACAATGATTATTACTTACAGATATAGCATTACCGGGCAACACACTATTTTTACAACCATTTCTCCGTTTATTCATTTAGATATTTATACCTCACTTTTCTCCCCAATGGGCCCCAAAAGTGGCTTACAAAAGCATTCCCCCCCACTACCACTTTTATCTTGACAACAACCCTGGCACTGCTGGAGTGTCTAGCCCAAAGGTAATGCAGCAAGTTGCTGTGGCAGAGTAGAGATTTGAATCTGGATATCCCAGATTCTGGGTCCCTCTTCAGAAAATATTTAAGGGTTTTTTTGGTTGTAGTTTGGTTTTTTGCAAATGAAGTGGGACAGGTTCACCTTTCCTAAAATTATGGACCTTTGTGTCATCACTTACGATGGACTAAATTGGTATTTTTGGCCACTGTGTGACAGAGTGTTGGACTGGATGGGCCATTGGCCTGATCCAACATGGGCTTCCCTTATGTTCTTATATTCTTAAATAACACAGTTGTTTGGGTCTTCGAAGGAACTTGCAGCGTCTCCTGAATGATGGAAGAATTCACGATTCTGGATTGTTTTCGACACTGCCCAACATCCATATCCCTAAATCACTCTCACGTCAGTCTACAAACTGTAATGTTATTCCATAGATTGCTGAAAAGTGGGGGGCATAATTTTGGAGTTCCATCCCCAGAATCTTAAATTCATTTCCCTTGCAGCCTACTCTCCACATCAATGTACTTGTATCACTTTTTAATGTGATTGACAGCTGAACTGGAAAGTTTGGTACAGGTGTTATGCATTCTTTCTCTCTGCATTCACTACTTCGGAGCTGGGGTGAAAATGCGAGGAACTTCGTCGGAGCTTTCAGAGCCCTTCAGAATAACAAGTCTGAATCAAGCTTGGAACGGGATGCATGCTCCGTTGGTTGTCTTCTGCTCTGCGTGGTTCCTCCGGGCCTGATTCTGAGGCAGCATTACAGTTCAGTACTACCTTTTTGCTGCTGCTGTGATTCCATCCTTCAGGTGGGGCCTGGAGGTTTCCTGACGTCACAACAAATCACCAGGCAACAGAGATCAGTACTCTGGATCAAATTGCTCCTTTTGGAGGGTGGACTCTATGGCATAGAACCCCGCCGAGCTCCTTCCCCTCCCCAAACCCCACCCTCCCTGGGCTCCAACCCTCAATTTTCCAGGAATTTCATAATTCGGAGTTGGCAGCCCTCAGGGGATCTGCTATTGAGGTAAGTGGTTCACTGAGTCGTCATTTTCTCAGCGCATTAAAAAAGAGACCAGAGTAACAGCAAGAAAAGCAAACTGTCAATGAATAGAAGTCAGTACTTTAAAAAGGGACTAAATTCAATGCAAAAAGAAAAAAAGGGACCTGCAGAAACATAAGAAGTAGGGCTGTTATCTAAATTAATATGTAGGAGCTCCTTTGCACACAGTAGCCAACTGGCCTGGAGAAAGATGTCCTCTCCCTTTACAAGAAGCTTAATGGGGGTGTTATTTGCTATCGAATGTTATTTCCCTCCGTGCCATGAAAGCTTCAGCTGCCCATTCCCATACCTGGAGCCTGAATTAAAGGAACAGGGTATTTTCCTCCAGCCCAGTTGGCAACACTACATGCACTACCAAATTGACAGCATGTATCCTCAGTTATGGCTGGCTCCACCCACCCACCATTCATTCATTTCCTACTGGGAGCACAATCAATCTCAAACCGAGACTGATGGATTTCCGAGACCAAACTGGAAACCAATGGGGAGGACCGTTACTCCAGTATTTCTCTCTCTATGCTTATTCCCATGCTCTCCATCCAAACTCTGCCTTGAACCATATGTAAAGCCTGCTCTCATTAGTGGTACCCAATATTGTAGGCATGGACACAGGCACCTCTTCCAAAGGAACCACATATACTTCAGAGGCGCAATGCAGC
Organism: Gekko japonicus; assembly: GCF_001447785.1. Classification (NCBI taxonomy): domain Eukaryota; kingdom Metazoa; phylum Chordata; class Lepidosauria; order Squamata; family Gekkonidae; genus Gekko; species Gekko japonicus. Next base: position 373,041 of record NW_015166445.1, on the reverse strand, counting down.
AGGCCGCTTTCTGCTGCACCACCGACTTCAGCAGCCATCCTACACTCACGGCTAAAGTAAAGACAATTAATTATACATGATTTGTTCAATTAATTAATCTGTTAGTTTGCATACATCTAATTAAATGTTACATTTACACGATTAAAGCGCTAGTTCTGAATTAAATCATTCTTTGTAAGGTGGAGTCACAGTAAGCACCATCTCAAAAGAGGCATTACTATGTCTTAAATAAGGAACGGTGAGGAATACCTCTCCTATAGACTCACCTCCACCATTGTTTGCCATCCAGGAGGCGGTGGAGGCTGGGATGGGGCTTGATTGGTCGCATGGCTCCCAAGGGCTAGGCAGAAAGGGCAAGCCGGTTCTCCCCTCAACTTGCCACATCATGCGGCATGTCAGAAGGTGTATGTGGGCAACAGGAGCCCAGGGGCTATGTAAGCGAGCCCACACATGTTCCTCAGGCTCTTTTAATGGCTTGCTGCCTTGCCCACTCACCCACCCTCATATATCATCATCATAATCAGAGAGGTCATTTCCTGCAGGAGCTCCAGCAGTAAAGAGCCCAGGGGGTGGGCACATGCAACAAGCCCCCAGCAGCCCCGGGCCACAAGGAGCAAGAAGCAGCCAGGTAAGTTGCAGCGCCCCCCCCCCCCCGACAAACGC
>NW_015166445.1:352958-372105 GCF_001447785.1 Gekko japonicus | reverse complement strand
CATCATCATCATCATCATCATCATCATCATCATCATCATCATCATCATCATCATCATCATCATCATTTTATTTATATCCCGCCCTCCCCGCCAGGGCGGGCTCATATTGGTTGTTATGATACATGTGTTACTTGTTTCTGTTTTTACTGTCACAACTTAGCAGTTTAGCCATGGGGACAGACCTTTTTTTGGAGAGGAGGTTGTGCCTGCGTGCCTGCCTCCTCTGTTTTGGGGGCTCCCATATGGGGCCTTGGGGTGTGGAGCCTCTCAGTCACATACCCAGGCGGGGGCTGCCAGGTGGCCTGCACCACCAGGTGGCAAGGGGACCAGGTAGAGGCTGGTGCCCACATGTGTCCTCTTATCTTACCACTCTGCAGTTTTACCCCCAGCCAGCAGGCTGGGGAAGGGGTTCATCCGGTCGAAAGGAAAGCTGCCCAATGCTTGGATCCATCCTCATGCTGGGCCATTGCTCCTTTTGTCTGCAGTCAAAATAAATAAATAAGTGGCAGCCATGTTTTACCACAAGATGCTGTGTGTGTGTGTGTGTGTGTGTGTGTACGTTATTCCTTCCAACGACTCACCCTCTACCCCTCCTTGAACCCACAATGCCTCTTCTGCACAGGTGCCTGCCACTCACAGGCCTGCAAGTATTTACACTGAAATAACGAACATTTTAAAAGAATCAGTGGCCAAGATAATCAGGGGCACATTTTCAATCACCCTAAAAGCTTCATTCTAAATCAGTTATCGAAGCCGCCATCCTACAAGAAGCATTCTGTCTATCATGTTTTATCACCTCTTACTCTGAGTAGCATGTGTGGTTCTCCCAGGGGTCATTTCGTAGAAAAAGAGCTAGGGGAACTCATTAGCATATGCCACATCCCCCTGACATCACCGGAAGTGTGTCATAAGGCCACACCCCCTGACATCACCGGAAGTGTGTCATAAGGTCACACACCCCACCCCCAACGGTCCCGGCCGTCACCGCCGGCCTTGCAGCTCCACTGCCGAGCCCCATGAGGGGCCCAGCGGTGGACCTGCAAGGCCAGCGGAAGTGCAAGGAAGCCCCGCCAAGGCCCTCCCTGGCCCCAGGCAGGCAGGGGTGGGGAGAGGCAGGGAGGAAGCAACTTACCCTCCCTCTTCTCCTGCCTCCTCCTGGCTGAATGAGGGCCGGAAGTGGGTCAGCCGGAAGCAGGGGGCGGGGCTTCATCATGTGCCCCGCCCCCATACCTCACCCGGGGGAACTGCGATCCCCCACGATCCCCCCGAAATGACCTCTGGGTTCTCCCTCCTGCCCATTTTAGCCTCTCAGTGACTCAGTGAGGTAGGTTAGTGAGAGAGACGCATGGGGTGCTTGAAAACTTGCTGGTTGGGCTTGTGTCCTGTTTACCAGTTGCAAACAGAGATCTGATTTTTCAGTGGTCAGTTCAATAGTTCAGTGATGGCAGGTTGTTTCACTGTATTCCATTAAACAGGCAGTACTGTGCAACGGGCTTTTCATGCATGAACATTTTCCTGCAGCCTGATTGAGTTCTACTACCCCTCCCCCTTGCAGCATAACTGCTCTACTAAGCAGGCAATTGTTTAAACGGGCAATTAGATATCTCACAAACCATATAAATCAATCATCATTAAATACCATGTTTCAATAAAACCCTACCCTTTGTATCCATAGAAGTATTCTTTAGTGACGCACATGGCTGCCATCGGCTTGAATTGGCAGCATCTTTGTGCATGGGCAGTTTGGGGGGAAAAACAATTTAAAAACCTGTTCATTCGGCATCGGCAGCTGCTTGGCATGAACCAAACAGACCAAGTGATTGGCTCACATCTGGTTGCAACCTTCAAACACTGTGATTTCAACAGCTGAATGTGTTCACTGCAAATTAGTGTGGCCCCTAAAGAAGGCCTTGCCCAGGATCTATCCCAAGCAGTAATACCCTTCTAAATCCACTGAAATCTGTTTTGGATGATGCTGTAAGTGAGCTCCAGGGCTGAGTAAAGCTTGGAACCCAGTTCTTTCTCATCCAAGTCTAGGACTGTAATTTCTACACTACATTGGTCCTCGTAAAATGCTTGCCACCATGCTGCTGTCCCCCTTATCCTGGGCCAGTTCTGGGGCTATGCTTAAGACAATGTGGCGTAGAGAGGGCCAGAATGCTGTCATGGTTAAGAGAGGTGGACTCTAATCTGGAGAACTCGGTTTGATTCCCTACTCCTCCTCTGCATGAAGCCTGCTGGGTGGACCTTGGGCCAATCACAGTTCTCTCCGAACTCTCTCAGCCCCACCTACTTTGCAAGCAATGCTCCCTCTAAGCTGGGGAGTCTTGTGAGCAAAAATTCTACTTTGTGAGCTACTGGCATTCAAGTTGTGAGTGAGCGATCCGGCTACTGCATAAATCAGTTTGCTCTGGAGTCATCCTTCCTGAGCTAAGACCAACATGTGTGAGCTGGAGGCTAAAACTCTGTGAACTAGCTCACACTAACTCAACTTAGAGAGAACACTGTTTGCAAAGTGCTTATTGTGGGAAAAGGGTGGGGATGTGATTGTAAGCCTCTTTGAGTTAAGGTAGAGAAAAGGAAGGTATAAAAACCTACCCCTCTTCTTCTTCTAGACCAGATTTCCTGGGGGTCATCCCCAAAGTTGCAATCAATGGTAAGAATGAGTGCAAAGAAAATCAAACTGAAAGCTTCTCCAGATTCCACCCTCGCTTTCTGCCAGTCACTTTCCAAAAACCCCTCGCAAAATTGGAAGAGGCCAATTTGTCATGGCCATCTAAGATGCTGCAACCTCGTTTGATGTAGAATTATTAACTCCATGGGTCAGGAATGAAGCCACACACTTTCCCCCATCTAGCAAACCTGATGTTCACTCAAAAAGAGCCCTACGTGTTATGACTACAACTTTTTGACACTGCTGCAGTGACCCCCGAATCCCCTTTCAGATTTTGTTTCTTCCCTTGTTCAAATCAAACTCATCTCTTTTATGACACTGACATTTCTATTTCCTCACACTGAACGGTGTCTGCAAAAATGGACTCCGTTGTCAAAAATATAAATAAACAGAAAAGTGGGAACATTCTCCAAAGATTACAAATCTCCACCGTCGTTCTTTGTAGTCTGTGAAACCAGATGAGGTTAGCGACAAAACACTTCAGTCAGTTTGGCTCCAACACAGCCCACCACTGGATGGTCCTTAAGTTTTAAATGCCTCAAAAGTTTTAATAGTGAGTTGTGCAGGTTTATTACACAGGGTAACCTTTAAAACTTGTCTCATTAAGCTTCATCTTCTTACCCCTTCTGGCTGTCTTTGCTTCTGAAGATGAGCTGGGGAACCTCAGTGAAAAGTGGGGGGAAATGTCACCGTTAGCCTAACTTCCCCTCCCCATAAGATGGAAACCAGCAATGGGAAGGAAACCTGTTGCAATTTTTTCCTCCAGGCTATAAGAGCCACAGAACAGGGAGAGCTTCATACTATTATAAAAAGGTAGGGAAATAATATTCTTTAGCGGGTTGTGGAGGAACTGGATGAAAACATATTGAAGTAAATTGACTAAGCCAGTAGAAGAAGAAGAAGAAGAAGAAGAAGAAGAAGAAGAAGAAGAAGAAGAAGAAGAGGAGGAGGAGGAGATTGGATTTATACTGCGCCCTTGACTACCCAAAGGTGTCTCAGAGCGGCTTACAAACTCCTTTTCCTTCCCCTCCCCAATACAGACACCCTGTGAGGTAGGTGGGGCTGAGAGAGCTCTGACAGAAACTGCAATTTTTCAAGAACAGCTCTTATCAGAACTATGGCTTGCCCAAGGTCATCCAGCCAGGTGCAAGTGGAGGAGTGGGGAATCAAACCCGGTTCTCCCAGATTAGAGTCCGCACACTTAACCACTACACCAAACTGGTTCTCATGGGAGTGGAGGGGGAGGGGGATCTGGCACATGATCCCGGGGAGGTATGGGTGAAAGCTCTACAAATAAAAGTGGGGAGGGTGGGGTTTGGGGAGGGAGGGGACTTCAGCGAGGTACAATGCCATAGAGTCGAACCTCCAAAGCAACCATTTCCTCCAGGTGAACAGATCTTGGTTGTATGGAGAGCCAGTGTCATAGCAGGTGATCTCCAGGTGCCACCTAGAGGTTGGCAGCCCTACCCAATCTCCCATTGCCCACCACCACTCCAAAAGATGGGTGGGGGGAATTAAACCCCCCCCAACTCACTGGCATTGTGAGTGTGATGAAATCACTCCAGGGGAAACCCCAGAAGCAGCAATGATTCCTAGAGCTACCACCATCGCTTCCAGGGTTTCCCCGGAAATGACATCATCATACTTGTGCTGCCAGCCACCCCACCATGTGCCCACCCTCAACCCTCCCATTGGTTGCCCACTTTGGTGGGTAACCCTATGCCATGGTTTGCGAGGTTTCTGAGAAGAGGCCCTGAGATCTTTTCCTTTTCTGAATCCTCAATAAAATGTGTCTCTCTCAAGAAATCCATCCCAGAGTTTATCACTGCCCTCTTGACTACCTGGGGAAAAATTATGTCAGGAAGGGAGATGTGTGTTTGTCTAAATACACCGTAAGGTAAAGGTAAAGGTTCCCTTGCTCGAAAGCCAGTCGAGTCCGACTCTAGGGCTGCGGTGCTCATCTCCGTTTCAAAGCCGAAGAGCCAGCGCTGTCCGAAGATGTTTCCGTGGTCATGTGGCCGGCATGACTGAACGCCAAGGTGCACGGAACGCTGTTACCTTCCCACCGAAGTGGTACCTATTTATCTACTTGCAATTTCTTGCTTTCAAACTGCTAGGTTGGCAGGAGCTGGAACTAGAGATGGGAGCTCACTCCATCATGCGGCACACTCGGGTCTCGAACTGCTGGACTACTGACCTTCCATAACCTGCAGTTCAGCGTCCTACCCACTTGAGCCACCGCAGCTCCATAAAAATACACCGTAGGTGTGTGCAATAAAACCCGTAGCTCTTTGCATTAACATCCAGTCTCGGTGTGTTCATTTTGGAGATGTTGAGGGAAAAGCAAAGGGAAAAAACCCCTCATAATCGGTTTGGTCAATGGCTGTCCGTTTCTAACACAAAGTGAAGGGTGATATTGGATTACAGCTAAGGACAGCTGAAAGGGAGAGAAAGAGACATCTTCAAGTCTTGAATAATGAAGGGAGGTGGAAGTTTGTGTGTGGGGGGGATTCGCACATCTGCGAGTATCACCCACGCTTGCCCATTCTGGAGGGTTTTTGCATTGCTTCCAAACTAATTTGAACCAAGCACCATGTCAGCTTGAATTATTCATGAGCCCAAGAGTTTTGACAAGAGCTTTGCTGGGGGAAGGACAAAGAGAGTGTGTTGGTATAAGATGTCAGCAACACGGCATCCGGAGTTTAGCATTATTAGGAGGGGCAGTCAGTGGGAAGGGCGAACGTTTGCCCAGTAAACTCCTTGAGCATTCTAAGACATCTCAGGTCTTCAGCTATTTTTCATAAGACTGCGGGGAAAGTGAAATATGTAATCTTCATTATCATTGTGGTCACAGTTCTCTCCGATCTCTCTCAGCCCCGCCTACCTCCCAAGGTGCCCGTTGTGGGGAGAGGAAGGGAAGGTGATCGTAAGCCGCTTTGAGACTCCTTAGGGCAGAGAAAAGCAGGGTATGAAAACCCTGCTCTTCTTCAACTCACTCCTAGAACAAATTTCAGACGCTAACTGTGGCTTGGATCACATGGAAAGTCCTTGAAAGGATTTCTGTCCAGCAGAGCAGGTCTTCCTTTCCCTCCACTCCCACTGACCCCCAAATGATGCTTTGGTGGGCCTCCATTTCTTCCTTACCACAATCCTGTGAGGTAGAGAGTGATTCCGCACTAGACCTTAAATCCTGGTTTAACACTGTCCCCAAACTTGCATTCTACACTACACTCGAGTTCACCCCTGTAATTATCTTGGGGTATTTTTACATTCTGCACTACACTCGACTTCACCCCTGTAATTATCTCGGGGTATCTTTTGTTTAGGGCCGCAGTGGTTCAGAGGTTAATACACTGAGCTGCAGACTGGAAGGACTGTAGTTCAGCAGTTTGAGACCCTAGTACCATGTGGCGGAGTGAGCTCCCGTCTCTGGCCCCAGCTCCTGCCAACCTAGCAGTTTGAAAGCAAGAAATTTCAAGTAGATAAATAGGTACCGCTTCAGTGGGAAGGTAACAGCGTTCTATGCACCTTGGCATTTAGTCATGTTGGCCACATGACCACTGAGATGTCTTCAGACAATGCTGGCTCTTCAGCTTCGAAACGGAGATGAGCACCGCCCCTAGAGTCGGATTTGACTGGCTTTCGAGCAAGGGAAATCTTTACCTTTTAATTTTTTGTTTCCACATTTCATTGAGGTCACCCCGGTTTCGCCCCACACTTGTCCTGGGATAAACGGATGCTGTTATAACCAGGGATAAATGCAAGGAATTGTGTCGCAAGTTGAACTCTGATAAAACCAGGGATGAGATCCAAGTGCGGAATGGACCTGTGTGACATAAGAAGCCAACTGGGCTGCTGAAACAAAAATCAACTAAGAACGCTTCAGAGAAATAAGGTTGCCAACTGGCCAGAATTCTTTAAGTAACTGGGGCCCCGGTCACACAGGAGGTTTTGCCCCGCAAGAGGGACAGATCGGGGGCACATCAAATGTGCGCGATCACACCACAACATCTGGGAAGAGGAGCACACCCGTCCCCGATCCGTTTTTTCTGGGGAGAAATGTGCAGCAAAAAAGAACCTAGAAAAGAGTACTACCTACCTGAAGCTCCACAGCAATGGCGGCCGTGGGATCACCAGCGCGCCCGTCTTCCGCAGCATTCGAGGCTCCCGGGCGAACTGCACATGCGCGCACATGCGCAGCCGGCTGCCTCGCTCTCCATCCCGTGGCTTCTCCCCCAGCATCTGATCGTGCCGGGGAGCAACTGCATGGTGACTTGGGGGATCTGTCTGATCCCGCCGCAGCACGTCTATTTTGCTGGGGCTCAGAAAAGCTGCGCTTTGGCCGTACTTCCCCCCCCCCCCTTGTGTGACCGGGGCCTAGGATTCTTTTGCTCCTATCCTGAAGGAGATAAAGCCTGATCCAGTACAGAAATGCTCTGGATTTTTTTTAAAAAAGTATGAGCTGCAAAACCCACATTTTCAGTTTGATACACCCCACTCTTCAACTATCCCCTACTCCTGTGTGAGTTTCTTTTAGACAAAGGACATATAAGTTTGCATATTGCTTTTTGAAATATTTTTTTAAATAATAATTTACAGAATTCAGTGGTTGGGGAGATGGGAAAATAATACATAAATATTCAAACAGCAGCTAAAGAATAATAGTTTACAAAATATAGTTACCTTATCAAAAGAAATTCAGTTACCTCATCAGAAAAATGTGAACAGAGAAAAAGAAAAAGAATCAAATTGTTTGCTCCAAATGGCTCAGGGCTTGTTTCCAAATTAAAGCAGTTCTTGTAAAGTCTTCATTTTTTTTGAAAAGCTGATAGTGTCATGTATAAGTAAAAAATCTTTAATTTTCTCTTGAAAAAGAGGGTGTTGTTGGTGGATCTTTTTTCTTTGTTTCCAAAGTTTGGCAAATATTAATCTAACAACTGTGATGACATATACGGGGAACACCTGAAAGTTATTAGGAATGGGGATAACATAACTCAACAAGAAAAGTTCAGGTCTACCAACTATTTTTGCTTTTGTTGTTCAGCCACACAGTCGAGTCCGACTCTTCGTGACCCCATGAGCCAGATCACGCCGGGCCTTCCGGTCTTCCACCGTCCTCTCAAGTTTGCTCAACTTCATGTTCGTTGCATCTATGACACTGTCTAACCGTCTCATATTTTGCTGTCCCCGTCTTCTTTGCCCTTCAATCTTTCCCAGCATCAGGGTCTTCTCCAGTGAGTGCTCCCTTCTCATTTGGTGGCCAAAGGATTTGAGCTTCAGTTTCATTATCTGGCCTTCCAGGGAACAGTCAGGGTTGATTTCTTTTAGGATTGACTGTTTTGATCTTCTTGCAGTCCAAGGGACTCTCGTGTGGCTTCTCCAGCACCATAGTTCAAAAGAATCTATACTTCGGCGCTCAGCCTTCCTTATACATGACTACTGGGAATACCATTGCTTTGACCATGCGGACTTTTGTTGGCAGGGTGATGTCTCTACTTTTTATCATGCTGTTTAGGTTCGCCATCGCTTTCCTCCCAAGGATACTGTGGCCTATATGAAGGATCCTACTGTTCTGAAACCCTACTTAAGGCAGGGGGGCTAAACTTTTTGAGCCTGTGGGCACTTTTGGAATTCTGACACAATTTGGTGGGCACAGCCTCTATACGGCTGTCACAAAATGGTTGCCACAGGAGACAAAGCCAGACACAAAATGGTTGCCATCAATGCTCCCTCTAAGCTGTGGAGTCTCGTGAGCAAAGATTCTACTTTGTGAGCTATTGGCATTAAAGTTATGAGCGAGTGATTTGGCTGCTGCATAAATCAGTTTGCATTGGAGTCTTCCTTCCTGAGCTAAGACAGAAATGTGTGAGCCGGAGGCTAAAAAACTGTGAGCTAGCTCACACTAACTCAGCTTAGAGGGAACACTGGTTGCCATAGCTTACTTTAGTTCACATAGTGATGATCCTTGTGCTGTGGGCAGCAGCTGCTGCCAAAGCAACATTTTTTTAAAAAAAATCTGCACAATCAATCCAATCTTTGATGGCCAATCAGAAGCCTTTGCTAGGCAAAAGCCCCACCCAACCCCACCCATTTGGGGCACCCATTTGGCAGGCACCAGGAATGGTGTCAATGGTTCCTACTGGCATAGCATTGACAGGTCTGGGTTGGAAAATACTTGGAGACTTTGGGATGCATCCGGGAGAGGGAGGGGTTTGGGGAGGGGAGGGGCCTCAGCATGGTACAATGCCATAGAGTCCACCCTCCAAAGCAGCCATTTTCTCCAGGGGAACTGATCTCTGTCAGCTGGAGGTCAGTTATAAAAGCAGGAGGTCTCCAGGCCCCATCTGGAGGCTGGCAACCCTATACTGGCAACATATTGGGGACTCTTGCTCTGCTTTCTTCTCAGTCATGGTATTCTTAGACATAGCATAACATACATCCAAGATTCATTAACAGATCATACATAAGAGATAATATAGATGTGTCTGCTGTTGGGAATCTACTTGGTGATCTTAGCAAAGCTTCTGTTTCTAGTGTGTTTTCTTGAATTGGTAGCAAACAACACTCCCCTACCAAAGATCAGAGTCTCAAGGCAGCAAGCAATCCTGATCTGGAAGTATTTATAGTGTCCAGGAAGTACCACCTGACCTGCTCTGGCCTATTGGTGCAAAAAGGTTACCATGCTTGTGAGGGCTGGTCTCCCTGCAGTTTCCTCTTTTCACCAGAAGGGGTGCTGGTGCACAGTTTGCAACCCTTCCCCACCTCCTGTCTGCAGCTGTGGATCCGCCACGGACTCAAGACTTGGCCCCTTCATGCCAAATCGGTAGTAGAAGGAAGAGCAAGTTTTGGTTGCAAAGCAATCATGCATAACCATCCAATACTGAACAGAGCTCCACGTCTTTCCCTCCTGGACACCCTGAAAGGAAAGAGATACAAACGAGGAATTTAATAACAACAGTGTGGAAACTTCTCCCAGAGCAATTTGCTGCCCTTCTTCCTCATTAAATCAACCTAATTATAGGCACACACATTAAATGAACATCAGCATCATGTCAAATGCACCTGCACTTGGACTTCAAAGGAATGTAGCTGCTTTGAAATATTGCAAGTTACATCTTCATTACTCTCAAGTGTGAAGGATCTCAAATGGCTATGGGGGCTCTGTGTGCGTAAGAATCACTTAGTTGGCAACAGAATGCAGACTCTTTCGGGAGAGGAAGCTGTCGCTTATGGAGGCGGCATCAGCTAATGATGGTTTAGCCATGGGCTTTGGTCATTGGAGAGAAGGCAAGAAATTGCTTGGGAGAACCGTCTTTCCCCTTGCAGTAGAAGCAGTACCTGCTTAAGTTATTCCGCTTATGAAGGTGGAATCAGCTAATGATGGTTTAGCCATGGGCTTTGGTCATTGGAGAGAAGGCAAGAAATTACTTGGCTTAACCCCGAGGCTATCCAGAACTGCTTTTCCCCATGCAGTAGAAGCAGTACCTGCTTAAGTTTTTAAAGAAGCTGCGGCTTGGGTCTCAGTTGCCTGAATCCACCCCATGTATTCTTGAGCACGGATCGGCAATGGCTTTCTGAATTCTGCAGCACTGTGCATCATCGGTCACCTTCTTTTCCATAAAAGACTCTGCTCAAGGCCATCACCACCATCTATTTATTTATTTAGAGATTTATTCCCTGCTTTTTGTCCCCACTAGGCACCCATATTAGCTTCCATCATAATTCTCCTCTCCTCCATAAGACCCTCACAACAACAACCCTGTGAGGTAGGTTAGGTGGAAAGAGAGCCACTGGCCACCCAGTGAGCTTCCATGGCAGAGTGGGGCTTCAAACCTGCCCCCCCCAGATCCTAGGCTAACACTCTCAGCCACACACTGCCTCTCAAAATCCCAGTGACTTTATGCATCAGAGTCCCTGCAGGTATGTTTAACAGCGACCTGCCTCTTCTGGCAACTCCTGTGCTGTAGACAGAACCACTGCTTCTACGAATTCCGAGCCAGGGCTTTCTCCTTTGCTAACGGTTTATGTTACATTTCTAATCAATGGATAGTGTTGCCTACTGCAGTGGCCTCAGGCCAGGGACCCTCAGCTCCTAGGCTGTGAGGGTTACCCTCCAAGGTTCCTCCTAGACCACGTGTTGAATTTACTATGTTTAATTACAGAGTTCCAAGAGTCTCTTTTAGCCCTTCCCCCATTCCTCCTCTGTGCCTTCCCATATCTTGCAGTCCAAACCTTTGCTCCAGTTCCTGGGACCCTGCTGGGTGTCAAGCCCCCTGCTGTCCCCTGTGCCCCCCGGGCAACTCCTCTGAGCTTCGCCCCCCCCTCCCTCCAGCCTCTGCCTCCAGCACTCGCCTGGCTCCTGTTGAGGTCCACCCTTGCCCCTCTGTCCCTCCTCCAGCCTTGTCCCATTTCCTCCAGCCTCCGGTTCCTCCTCACAAGTCAGCCTTGCCCGGGCCCCTCTTCCATACAGTCTCCCCAATTCTGTGGGGAGACTAGCCCAGGCTTCTGTTTGGTTCCCCAGGTCTGTCTCCTCGGAGTGTTGCCTTGGCTTGCCAGCATCCTCCGACCCTCCCATGGGGGTCTCTGTCCCATCCTCGCCGCCGCTCCCCCTTTCCCAGCCATGGTCCCCTTCCCCAGGCTGCCATTCCTCCTCCCCTTGCCGACCTCTTTTTAAAGCTCCCCGTCCGCCCAGCTGGATCTTGCCTTCCCATCGGCAGCAGCTTTTCCACCCAACTGTGCTGGGAGGAGCCTCTGACTACCAGCCAGGCCCTTGGGTTTGTCTGGTCAGTCATAGATTATATCTGTCAATTTGCACAGCTACTTCACAAGCCCTGCGTCACCTGGTAGTGTTTCCTGGCCAAAGCAGCCATGTTTTAGCAAATGAATTAAACTGCCACGCTCTTTCCCATAACATTTGTTCCCTCTCCACTCTAATAATACGAAACCAAAAGGTGCCGCCATCTTGGATTAGACCAAAGCCCATCTAGTCCAGTTGCCAACTGCAGCAAGGCAGGTGAGTAATTAAATTGTGGAATGCAAAACCAGCCGTTAGTATCGATGGCTATATTAGCCAATTCACGGAGGAGAGGTCTAGCAGCAGCTAGGGGCCATGTGAATAAAGGGAATCTCCTCATCCAGCGGCCGTCAGACTCTGAATACCACTGCTGGGAGTCGGGTTGTCAGCTCTGAGTTGGGAAATACCTTGAGACTTTGGGGGTGGAGCCTGACTGAGGAGGGCGGGGTTTGGGGAGTGGAGGGACTTCAGTGAGGTATAGTGCTACAGAGTCCACCTTCAAAAGTGGGCATTTTCTGCAGATGAACTGATTTCTGCCACTTAGGGATCAGTTGTAATCCCAGGAGATCTCCTGCCACTGCCTGAAGGTTGTATAAACGCTGTGTAGCCCTAAACTGCTCTAAAATAGAAACTTTATTAACAATGTTACCAAATGTCTAAAAGACAATAAACATAACAATCAATGTACAACACATACAGCAAAAAAAATCATAAATGAAACCCGGCTCTTAACACTGAAGGAGCCATATAGTACAAATCGATGTATAAACAATTATAGAGACATTGTAAACCTCTACATCAACAATATGGCTCCATACTCTGTATACAGCCGTGGAATCAATAATACACTTTAGTCATGAGACAAGGATTCCGGATGTGACCTTGTTTCGAAATCTTTTTCAATCATGTCTGTTGTGTCAGTCAATGTATCATGTCACAAAAAGGACAATTTCACATGATTATCATGGACTCAAAGGGTTCGCTGTATAATGATCCACATAAACGGGGTCCCAACTAGATAATATTAATAAAGGTGATAACTACAGCAGTTACATTAGATTTCGAAACAAGGTCACACCCGGCACACATTTCGCAGCCGATGGGGAGTTTATCCAGCTGTAAGCTTCAGACATGTTCCAACGGCATTCTCCCTCGGCGTGGCTTGATGTCGTCAGCTTTCTCAGTTGCAGCACAATACTGCCACCGCCTGGCCGGAATGGCCCATTACAGGCCATGATGCCGAATCGATCTCTCTAGGCTTTTGATCTCATGCGCTGGACCTTCCGTTCGTCGGCTAACACCTCCCCCACCGGGGGGTTTAGTGTGCCCATCCTCTCTAAGGAGTGGTACCCATTTTATCTACTCGCCGAAGCTTTCAAACTGCTGGGTGGACGGCGAGCTGGGGACAAGGCTTGGTAGCTCACACCAGCATGGGGCTAGAACTGACAGCAGTCCTGTTCAGCTCAGATGTTTAACCAGAGGATAAATCCCCGGTGCCACCGCTCCCCTCTACTGTAACTGCCTGAAGGCTAGCTGGGAGACAACTTTGAGGAAGGGTCTCCATGCTCTGTTAGCCCTCCAGGGCAGCTGGTTGACTATGTTGTGAAGCTGGATGCTGGACTAGATAGAGCATAGTCTGATCCAGTTGGGCACCTCTTATATTCTTACGGGAAGGTAACAAAATAGGACATGTGGTAATCCCCTGTAATCTCTCCCACTGATGATGATGAATTATATTTATGAATCGCCCAACCACTGCCACAGCAGGGCTCTGGGCAATGTACATAAGCAATAAAACATAACAAGATAAAATCAGTTAAAACATTAATAAAACATTTCAGACAATCAGATGGCTTGGGAGCCACATGCAACTCTTTCACACATATTGTGTGGCAGGGCAGCTGGGGAAGTGAAGGGAAGGCATAGTTTTCCTTCCTCCCTCCCTCCCTCCCTCCCTCCCTTCCCCCTCCCTTCCATCTATTTGCTTTCTTTGTTTCTCTTTTTCTTTCCACCTCTTTCATTCTTTCTTTCCACCTCTCTCTTTTTCTCTCCCTCTTAGACAAATAAATATCATTAGCCAACGAAGAAATATCATTGGACAAATAAACATCATTATCACTGTTTTGACCCCTTTGTTTTTTATTTTTGACAGTCACATTTAATGTTAATAGAAAGCAAATCTGCACATATATTTTAAATAAAAAATGTGTGTGTGATATTTGTTCATGTCTTATTCTATGTGGCTCTTATGTTGAGCAAGATTGGCCACACTTGGCATATAATTAACCAATCCCAGTCCCAGCTTCGTGGACAGGGGAGAAGATGTAGATGTAATGAGCAGAGAACAGAGAAGGGGGCTGGCCAAGATGGAATCGTCGCTGTCTTCAACCAAAAGACTCAAGAAACCGTCTATTTTGGAACACCGAGGTTCCATTTAGCAGCTTTGGACCACTGATAGATCTCCTCTGTGAACCGTGGAGGTCCACGACCATCAACCTCCAGGTCACGAAGCAGGATCGATAGCCTCAGTACCGTGCAAGTTAGATAGTGCTATTATTACCAGGGACTCAATTGCCTGCAGGGCGCCATTGTATATTCAAGTAAGATTTTTTTGCTGTTGTTCAGTTAGCACAGGGTTTCCCCCTCATATACGGTGATGGATGCGGAGTGAATGCATGAGATTGGACGAGAGGAGACAGGGAAAAGCAACAAGCTGCCAGCCATTGATTAATGTAATGAATTATCGCCATTCAAACGCTATTTGTTTAAACCCGCAGCCTTGCCTCTCTCTCTTGCAGAATTACCTTTGCCATTACTTCAAATGACTATGTTGCTGATTAGGTATTGAAAAATCTTGATGTGTATTATGCCGCTCTAAAATCTTATTTCCAGAATGACTTTCCTTAATACTGCAAGTTGTATTGACGGGGGCATTGTGTTTCTTGGCCACACACGCTGTCCCTATTTATCAGAGCCAAACCACCGGCTTTCAGATTTGCTCCAGCTAATACTGCTGCTTGTTTATGCCAGAGAGCCTCAACTTTTGCATCGGGGGAAAAAAAATCTGAATTATATGCCCAGACGTACCTAATCCTGATTTCAAAATAATCCATGCAAACAGGGTAGAATTTTGCATATATTATGTTGGTTGAAATATCGTCTGTGTTGTGTTGTGGAGTGGCTTCCACTCATTTGACCAAAGCGTTTTCTTTGTTCCTTAGGTATAGATACCACCCAGGCAGTACTTTAGCCTTTGGTATAGACTAAATAGGGATGCGGGGTGGAGCATCGAGGACTTGTTACATTATGGAACCTTTCCTTTCCTGTATGGAATAGTTGAGCATGTTTTCAAGACAGCCAGTGAAAAGCTAGGTGCCAGCATACAGAGGCTTAAGTAGGGTTGCCAAGTGGATCTTCGCCGGGAGCGGGGGGGTCCCGGCCGGCGTCTGTTGCGCGCGCACGCAGCATGCACGTCATCCGGAAGTGATGGGAGGACGCCAGGCATGCTGGGGGCGGGGCCACGGCCATACAAGAAAACCATAGAGTTTTCTCTTGGATGGCCGTGGCCCCGCCCCCAGCGTGCCTGGCGTCCTCCTGTCACTTCCAGGTGACGCGCATGTCGGGGCGGAGTTCCCCCCGGGGCCTGATCCGGCGCCGCCGGGAAACGGGCCTCTGGGGCGGGGGTTTCCCCACCCCCTGGGGGGACTTGGGATCCCTAGGCTTAAGACAGTGGTTAGAATAGAACTGAGGGACAGATTCAAATTCTCACTCTGCTTTGAATCTCCCTGGGTGGTCTCCCTCAGCCTAACCTACCTCACATGGTTAGTGGGAGGATAATGTTGAGGAAGGGAAACATGTACGCCTCTGTAAGCCCCTTGGAGAAAGGGTAGGATAAATCTGTAATAAGTAGTTAGGTAGAACAAAGTTTGAGTTCAGTGGCACCTTTAAGACCAACAAAGTTTTATTCAAGGTGTAAGCTTTCATGTGCAAAGCACACTTCCTCAGACATGATGAAATGAAACCCTCCAGTTCACACACAGAGATAGAAAGTAAAGCATCAAATTAGCATAATGAGCCGATTTCCCACAAGCCACTGCTTCACCCTCGCTCTTCCTCACCTCCCCATTGTATGCATCAATTTCCCACTACTTGCTGTGTGACCACATTTTGACCCGCAGCATCCCCCGATTCCCCACCCCGCGTTGTTTCGATCCTGTTTTTTGAGGATCGAAAAGATGCGGGGGAAATCGGATGAAGCTGTGGGTCAAAATGCGGCCACGCAGCAAGTAGTAGGGAATTGATGCGTACAATCGGGGGGGGGGGGAGAGCAGTGGCTTGTGGGAAATCGGTCTCTGTGTGTGAACTGGAGGGTTTCATTTCATCACGTCTGAGGAAGTGTGCGTACACACGAAAGCTTACACTTTGAATAAAACTTTGTTGGTCTTCAAGGTGCCACTGGACTCAGACCTTGTTCTGCTGCTTCAGATCAACACAGCTACCCACTGGATTCTATCTTAAAAGTAGTTAGGTAGGTAGTTTGGTGTAGTGGTTAAGACCGGTGGACTCTAATACGGAAGAACCCGGTTTGATTCCCCTCTTCTCCACATGCAGCTGCTGGTGTGACCTTGGGTCAGTCACAAGTTCTTTCAGAGCTGTTCTCTCAGGAGCAGTTCTCTCTGAGCTCTCTCAGCCCCACCTACCTCAGAGGGTGTCTGTTGTGGGGAGGGAAAGGGAAAGGAGTTGTAAGCCACTCTGAGACTCCAAGTGAAGGGCAGGGTATAACTCCAATATGTTCTTCTTCCCTAGGTAGGTAGGTAGACAGACAGACAGAACTACCAACCTTGAACCAGTCACACTGTCTATTTCAACCTTCCGATCTTGCCATTAGTCAAAATGGGGAGAGAAAAGCCATACACATCTCCCCCAGTTCATTAGAGGAAGGAGGGGTAACAATGTGATGGATATGTAGAAACATTTCACAGCTAAGACTATGATGGTCTGGTGCGGCGAAATGGATTGTGTGTCCAACTGGGACGAGTGGGTTCCAATTCTCCCTGTCCCATGAAGCTGAATGAGCAATATTGGGCCAATCACTCCTTGTCTCGGACTGCCATACCTCACAGGGTTGTTGTTAGAAAATGTTGAGAATTATGTAGGCCACCTTCTTCTTTAGAAGAAGAGTAGGATAAAATGAGGACAGAGAAAACAGGGTTGACCACTCAGGGTTGGGAGATTCCTGGAGATTTAAGAGGTGGAGCCTGAGAATGGCAGGGAATTGAGCCAGCATAGAATGTCATAGAATCCACCATCCAAAGATCCCATTTCCTCCAGGAGAACTGATCTCTGTTGCCCAAAAGCCAGTTGTAATTCTGGGAGGGCTCCCTTCTCCCACCTGGAGGTTGGCAACCCTAAGAAGGCAGGAATCCATGCATAGAGTCCCACTTGGAGCTTCCCATGCGTCTTGCGGTGTCAGACCGTAAACCACATTCAGGTGCTCGGAAAGGCAATCATGTGAGGGCTTAGCCTGTGATCCATGTTTCAAAATCTCACCATTGTAGTTATCAGGGCTTTTTTTGTAGAAAAAGCCCAGCAGGAACTCATTAGCATAATAGGCCACACCCAACAGCAGAAACTCATTAGCATATTAGGCCACACCCCTGACAGCACACCACATTAACATATTAGGTCACACCCCCACGTTACCAGAAATGTGGCCATCCAGCCACACCCACCTTTTGCTTCTTATTCTGTTTAACTTGTTTGTTGTCAAAACCCAGGGCCTTTTTTTGTAGCAGGAACCCCTTTGCATGTTAGGCCACACACACCTAATGTAGCCAATCCTAATGAGTTTCTGCGGTTGGGTGTGGC
This sequence comes from Gekko japonicus, assembly GCF_001447785.1. Taxonomy (NCBI): domain Eukaryota; kingdom Metazoa; phylum Chordata; class Lepidosauria; order Squamata; family Gekkonidae; genus Gekko; species Gekko japonicus. The sequence goes on along the minus strand of NW_015166445.1, from coordinate 354,769 downwards.
CTATTATGCTAATGAGTTCCTGCTGGGCGTGGCCAACTTGGGAGCCAGCCGGAACTCCGTTCCTGTGCGTTCCTGCCCAAAAATAGCCCTGGTAGTTATACTGATGTGTGGGACCACCCAGCCAGTTTCCACCCTCACGCTGCCACAGTAATAGATGCAGAGACTGTATCTCTATGCAAACATGCTCGAGATTACATTTGGAAATAGTAACAAAGCTGTTTTTGCTGTGATTTAATATTTTTATGATCCATCCTTTACAACCAATTTGCATAAATCCAAAAGCCTGCAATTGTTTTGCACAGCTTAAAATGGTTTCTTTCCCTTTCAATTTCCTAATTTCCATAGAAATTTCACCAGAGCAAAAACATAGTCCCTTCTTCAGTTGTCAAAAGGCTAAAAGCTTTCTGCTTTTGTTTCCATTTACTTTCCCAAACCCAACATTGCCAACAGGATATTTTCAGAAATATAGATTTTTCTGCCCTGTGTATGTATATATTAAAAAAACAACAAGCATACATTTAAAGTGAGTGCTTAACATTATTGAAATATACTTGTGTTCCTGGAACTGCCCCAGAAATGTCATCAACTCTGCTGGATCTATTTTGAGCATTAGATCTAATCACAATGATCTATTCAAAATGCTTAATGCTCTAGTTAATGCCCGTGACACTGATCACCAATAGCAATTCACAGCCACACTACTGTCTTTCTGGCCCCCTGTTTTCCAGTATGGTAGGGCATTTGTGGTGGAACAGCCTTTTCTTAGAGAGTTTTCGAGAGAAGAGAGAGTCTTCCAGAGGAGTGGACTTTCAGTCCACTTTCAATGCACTTTACAACTGGATTTTGCCAGTTCACACAGTAAAATCCAGTTGGAAAGTGCATTGAAAGTGAACTATTTAGTACAGGGGTGTCAAACATGTGGCCCAGGGGCCAGATCAGGCACCAGAAGGGCTTCCACCAGGCCCGCAGTGGAACTGGCCATCTCCTGCTTCCAGTTCCGCTTCGCCAGACTCTCTTAATCATTCAGCCATTTCATGTTTAAACCTGGGTCCTAGACTCAGAACTCTGAGCATGAGATTTCTGTGGTGAACGTCAATAACTCAAAAGTAGGTTTGCAGCTTACAGAGCTCATGTTTTAAGCATGTTTTTATTTTAAGTGAAAAGAAAACACCTTTGTGTTTGTGTCCTTTATAAAGTTTGTATCTCCGCTACCTGGCATTACATTTTATGACACACATGGCCCTGCCCTACAAGGTCTCATTTATGTCAGATCCGGCTCTCATAACAAATGAGTTCGACATCCCTGATTTAGTATGTGTGATTGCAGCCTTATAGAGCTGTTACCTTGTGTTAGTGGTAGGATTCTCCATGAAGTCGCAGCTGATTTATAGTAATCCCATAGGGTTTTCAAGGCAGGAGGCATTCAGAGGGGATTTGCCATCGCCTGCCTCTGCACAGCAACCCTGGACTTCCTTTGGTGTTCTGTCATCCAAGTACTAACCAGCCCCACCCTGCTTCTGAGATCTGATAAGACTGGGCTAGCCTTGGCCATCCAGGTCAGGGCATTCTGTGTGTCCACCCCCACCCCCGCTTGAGTTGGACCCAGTAAGAGACACCCACACAGAAATAAAGAGTGTCCAGGGGTCGTCTCGTAGTAAAAGAGTTAGGGGAACTCATTAGCATAACTCATTAGCATATGCCACACCCTCTGAAATCACCGGAAGTGTGTCATAAGGCCACACACCCCACCCCCAATGGTCCCGGCTGCCGCCGCCGGCCTTGCAGCTCCACTGCCGAGCCCCATGAGGGGC
>NW_015166445.1:347352-352881 GCF_001447785.1 Gekko japonicus | reverse complement strand
ACCTCACCCGGGGGAACTGCGATCCCCCGCGATCCCCCCCCGAAATGACCTATGAGAGTGTCTGTCTTCTTTATTTGGACTAGGTGGCAGTGGTAGCAGTGTGATGCAGTGGTTAGCATGTCAGACTAGGATCTGGGGGGACTCAGGTTTGAATCCCCACTCTGCCATGAAGCTGGCTGGTTGACCTTGGTCCAGGAACTTCCTCTCTACCTCAACTGTCTTACCAGATTGTTGTGAGGATAAAATGAGGAAGGGAGAATCATGTATTCTTCTACGAACTCCGTGGAGGAAGGGGGGAGGATATGATATACTACTAGACAGACAGAAAACAGCATAGGGGTGAAAGAGCTACCCCCCTTGACCAAGGCCACAATTTCAGTATGAACCACCCCCCACAGTTGCTTTGTAGGCACAACAAATGTATCAGAGAGCTGATCTCCAATGTGCCATGCAATTTAACTTATGTGCGTAGTTTGCACACACATTTTGCAACAACGTTGTGCATATGATTGTTTCCAGCTTCTTTTTTGCATGCCATTTTATCAGTGCATAGGAGTGTTTGTGCACATTTATTAAAAAAAAAACCAAGCAGAAACTGGAGATGACATTAAAAAAAAAAACAGGCTTCCTTTTGCAGCATTTTATCAACATGCATATATGGTAACATAGAGAGGGGAGAGACAAATGAACTGCAGACAGTGTACACTGTAGCAGACTGCTGAGCATGTCCAAATCCCACAATTAATTTTTTTGCAATTCTCCCAGTTGTTTGAATTAAGGAGCTGAGAAATGCAATGCAAGGCAAACTTCTGGGATGATAAAGGGGAATAATCTGCTCTTCTCTCCGCTGTTTAAAGCGGCAGTGTCCTCTCTGCCAAAACGAAGCATGGTTCATCCCTTTAAGCTAGCCATTCCCAGCCTTTTCAGTATGGTAACCCATAAGTCCAAATTTACTTGGTAGGGTGACCCACTTAAAACAAAGAGCAGGCACAAATCGATAAAACTGCTAAAGCCTGGAACCCACTTTCACAGGCTTTGTGGCTCACTTTTGGGTCAGCACGAGACTTATCAGGTCCCCTGCTATGGTGGGAGACCTCCTGCCCTCCACCTGCAGCCATCACTACTGCTTGGCCAGGCAGCGGGGTGGGGGATGGGGGGGAAGGATGGTTGCAAAACCAGGGCTGCGATCACACACATACAATAACCCACTTTCAGTTCTCTTTCCATGCACTTTCCAAATGGATTTTGTCAGTTCACACAGTAAAATCCAGTTGGGAAGTGCATTGAAAGTGGATTATTTGGCATGTGTGATCGCAGCTCAGAAGTGATATCATCATGCTGGTGTGGGTAAAACCCTACAGTTCTGGGGGGGATCCTGGAGCATCATGCCAACACAGTGATGTCACTTCTAGTTTAACACTACAGATAACATCACAATGTTGGTGAGACCATTTCCCCCTCCCTGCCCAGTGCCTTCTACCTCTCTGCTCAATGGCTGGTAACCCTGGTCAAGACCAGCAGATTGGGAAATGCTGTTTTAAGCCATACTCCCAACTGTTTCTTCCTTGCCTGCTGCAAGGCTGAGAATTCCATTTGACATGCTGGCAAGATACCAGTTCCATACACTATATCTCTTTAGCCACACATACACGTATCATACAGAGGCAGAACTCTGTTCTGATCCAGGTAGCCTGGCTGGCAGGTGTGTTCCATAGCTAGTAGCTAGTGGTTGAGAAAACACCATTGGGTGAGCATGTTCCAGCCCTTCTTGCCCATTAGTTGAACAAAATCCTGGAGAAAAGGATCCCTGAGGATCTATTGTGATCAGGCATATAAAAAGCGGATGGGTCTATCAATGGCTGTTAAGTGCATAATAGCTTGGAGCTGAGTCACAGCATTGGAAAGCATCAGGGGTCATTTCGTAGAAAAAGAGCTAGGGGAACTCATTAGCATAACTCATTAGCATATGCCACACCCCCTGACATCACCGGAAGTGTGTCATAAGGCCACACACCCCGCCCCCAACGGTCCCAGCCGCCACCGCCGGCCTTGCAGCTCCACTGCCAAGCCCCATGAGGGGCCCGGCGGTGGACCTGCAAGGCCGGCGGGAGTGCAAGGAAGCCCCGCGAAGGCCCTCCCTGGCCCCAGGTAGGCAGGGGGGGGGAGAGGCAGGGAGGAAGCAACTTACCCTCTCTCTTCTCCTGCCTCCTCCTGGCTGAATGAGGGCCGGAAACGGGGCGGCCGGAAGCAGGGGGCGGGGCTTCGTCATGTGCCCCGCCCCCCGTACCTCACCTCAGGGAACTGCGATCCCCCGCGATCCCCCCCGAAATGATCTCTGGAAACCATACACATCCAGTTATGAGAGCAGAAGCAAACAACAGGTGAAGGCTATCTGAATCATGCTCCACTTGAAGGTTCCCCCTCATTAATATCTGACCGTTTCCTCTTGGAGACAGATTACTAGACTACATGGCTATCCAAGATGACAGTTCTTATGATATCTCTTTCCAACAGATAGCCCATACTCTTCGTCTGCATACACATATAGATAGGCAATAGATCTTCGTCTGCATACACATACAAGCCCTGTGTATATGTTAAAAAGCCCATCAGTCGTCTCTGTGTAGACAGGAACAGGACTGTTCTCTGACATCTGTGTATTGCTCTGAACATGTACATCATCCCCCACATACCAATTTATGTGCACAGGCAATTCGGAGAGCATCAAAAAGGAGAGTCCAAATATGCTCCGTGCGCACATTCAGTTGAATGCACAGGAGCATGACTTGCATGCATGATTCTTCTTGCTTCTTTGTATGCCCCTTTTAACAACTTCACAGGAGTAAAGTTTTCTTTATTTGGTTCACTGGGTACCATTTCTCTCACTGTGATCCAGAAACACACAAGTCACCAAACCATCCACTGCTGGCCACGATGGGAGAACAGGAGATGAGGCAGAGCAGATCTGTGCTCCTTGCCCAAGAGCAACTGAGAGTGCGGAGCCACAGATGGCCCCATGGGAGCCTCAGCCCCGACCCACACAACTGCCTTCCAAGACAGGATGAGGAGGGAGGAGTCAGCCAGAAAGCCCAGTGGTGGATGTCAGATCTCTTCCCTGCTCCTCCCCAGGTGGAGTCTCCCACTTCTCCCTGCCTGTTAAACTGACATTGGACCGATCTGGGCTGGCTGACTCCTTCTTCTGGCTTGGATGGGGGCTTGGGCTCCCTGCAGGGCCACCAGAAGCTCTGCTGCTTGGGTGAGGAAGTCTGGTGTGCTCTTGTTCAGACCCTCTTCTCCAGCTCATGCCAGCCCCTCCCTGCTTGATTGTCAGGCAGCACCAGTGCAGCAATGAGCTGGGTGGTGAGGGGCTCCTGTGGAGCACTGTGGCAGCTAGGGGCCTCCCAGCGTGAGGAGCATAGCTGCTCCAGTTTCCCCTGCTCGCAGAGTGCCTATGAACTGAACTGATTAAATGTAACAAAGTTTTATTTATGGAACTAACAAACTGGATAGGAAAGAGAAGATATAAACTTATCCGCTTTACTATCTGAGACAGGCTGTTCTAAAAGAAAAGCCTATGGGTAGTGTTCTACAGACAGAGGAGGAAGAAGAAGAAGAGGAGGAGGAGGAGGAGGCAGCAGAGGAGATTGGATTTATACCCCACCCTTCACTCAGAGTCTCAGAGCATCTTACAAACTCCTTTCCCTTCCCCTCCCCGTAACAGACACCCTGTGAGGTAGGTGCGGCTGAGAGAGCTCTGACAGAAACTGTCCTTTCAAGGACAGCTCTGACAGAATTATGGGTTGCCCAAGGTCATCCAGCAGCTGTGAGTGGAGGAGTGGGGAATCAATACTGGTTCTCCCAGATTAGAGTCCGTGCACTTAACGCAGAGGTCATTTCGGGGGGGATCGCGGGGGATCGCAGTTCCCCCGGGTGAGGTACGGGGGGCGGGGCACATGACGAAGCCCCGCCCCCTGCTTCCGGCCGCCCCGCTTCTGCCCTCCACTCCCGCTGGCTTTGCAGGTCCACCGCCGGGCCCCTCATGGGGCTCGGCGGTGGAGCTGCAAGGCCGGCAGCGGCGGCCAGGACCGTTGGGGGAGGGGTGTGTGGCCTTATGACACACTTCCGGTGATGTCAGGGGGTGTGGCATATGCTAATGAGTTATGCTAATGAGTTCCCCTAGCTCTTTTTCTACGAAATGACCCCTGACTTAACCACTACACCAAAAGGTACTCCCCCTAAAGTTCCATCTAACTAGAGTTTAGTGCCCTCTGCAGGATGCTCCCCCCCCTTTGTACACACATAGTTATATTCCAACACCCCCATTCCTAAGATCACCCCTGACCTCCATTCACATTCAGCTACAGCTAGTCAAGTGTGCAGAAATATATGGGAGTGGGGAAACATTGGTCTGTTTAGCCTGGCAAAGGGGATGTGGTTCCTCTTCCTGCTAATTCCTGCCTGACCCTTGATTGCCAGGGTGGCAAAAAGAAACTACACAGAGAAAAGGCATGTCATAGGGCAAATTGGTTACTTTGGCAACAACCAAAACTAGAACTGAGACAAAAATATCAACAAAGACCTCAATTTTCTAGTAAAAAAAAAAATCAGCAGCTTAAAAACCACCCCCTTTTTGTGATTTTTTTGAGGGGGAGTCCTTCTTATAAAATGTTTTTCTTATTCGTTTGCATTGCCCTCACCTGCCCTCAGCAATGTAATCACATAATCATGTATATCGGAATGTGATGCTATTTGACAGCATCCTATTCACTGAACAATCCCTGGTTGGGTAGAATCACCCATGTGACTAACCCAAGTAGGAAGAAGAAGAAGAAGAAGAAGAAGAAGAAGAAGAAGAAGAAGAAGAAGAAGAAGAAGAAGAAGAAGAAGAAGAAGAAGAAAGGACTGGGGAAAGAAGCGAGCTCTGTTCAGTGATATTAGTCTTTTCATAACCTAAATGTACTATGGGGAATATAATTACCCCACACAAATTGTCTATTTCTATATGAGAATAAAAGTTCCACTTTAACCCATGTTCCACTTCAACCAAAACAGCTTTGTCCATGGCCTCAACCAACATGAACCTCATTTATGGAGCCAGTTTGGTGTAGTGGTTAAGTATGTGGACTCTAATCTGGGAGAACCGGGTTTGATTCCCCACTCCTCCACTTGCAACTAGCTGGATAACCTTGGGCAAGCCATAGTTCTGGCACAGCTGTTCTTGAAAAAGAGCAGTTTCTGTCAGAGCTCTCTCAGCCCCAACTACCTCACAGGGTGTCTGTTGTGGAGAGGGGAAGGAAAAGGAGTTTGTAAGCATCTCTGAGACTTCCTTGGGTAGTGAAGGCTGGGGTATAAATCCAATCTCCTCCTCCTCCTCCTCTTCTTCTTATGGTAGCATGTATTCAACTACACTGTTCCTCTGACAGAATGTGGGTGGCAATTTTCACTGATTTCCCACTCCCACCACAACCGTGCTAACCTCCCCCCCCCCCCCCCTCTATAAAATTTTTCTGGGGGGCGGTCCACCCCCAG
>NW_015166445.1:339049-347310 GCF_001447785.1 Gekko japonicus | reverse complement strand
GGGAAAGAGGGAAATCCCTGCTATGTGAAGTCTGTAAATGGCTATGGAGTCAGATCGTTGGTTTATCATGGTCAACACTGTGTATTCTGACAGGCAGCAGCTCTCCTGGTTCTCAAGCTGGGGCTGTCCACATAGTCAACTATCTGATGCTTTTTGACTGGTGAGTCTGGAGACTGAACCCCAGACCACAGGCCATCTACACACATACTAGAAGCTCTACCATTGAACTACCCTTGCCTGCCTGGACTTTCTTCCCCCTTCTCTCTCTCTCTCTAATTCATTCATTCATTCATTCATTCATTCATTCATTCATTCAATTAGACTTATATTCTGCCCTACCGCACAAGTGGGCTCAGGGCAGTTACAACATACAAGAAACACAATGACCTTAAAACATATGATCTAAAAACTAAATTCAAATTTAAAATTAAAGCAATCAGAACAAGATGGCAACTAAAAAAAACTAACTTCACGGTAGTCCATGATGCCTTCTACAGGTTGATGATTAATACCACCCCATTTTACTACAGTGCCCTGTTGACATCCTTGGAGCAAAATAGCATAGGAGGACCCTGAAGCAGATGACTATGAGCAGGGGAGGCCGAGATAGTTGAGTGTCCACCACATCAACCGAAGGCCTGGCGGATCAGCTCTGTTTTACAGGCCCTGCAGAACTGTAACAAGTCCCACAGGGCCCTGATCTCAGATGGGAGTGGGTTCCACCAGGCTGAGGCCAGGGCAGAAAAGGCCCTGGCCAAGGCTCAGTAGATGTCTTTCAGGCTGGGAACTACCAGGAGATGCTGATCTGCAGAGCACAAGGCTCTCCAGGGCACATACGGGGAGAGACAGTCCCATAGATATGCTGGTCCCTGGCCACTTAGGGCTTTAAAGGTCAATACCAAAACCTTGAACTGGATCCGGTACTTGATTTGCAGCCAGTGTAGTTGGCATAGCACAGGCTGAATGTGTGCCCGCACAGACGTCGCCATCAGCAAGCATGCCACTGCATTCTGCACTAACTGCAGTTTCTGGGTCAGGTTCAAGGCCAGCCCTGCACAGAGAAAGTTATAGTAATCCAGCCTGGAAGTGACCATTGCATGGATCACTGTAGCTAAATCCTGGGAGGTGAGATAGGGAACCAGTGGCCTGACCAGCCGGAGATGATAGAACGTCCTCCATTGAAAGCAAGGCATCCAGAATCGCACCAAGGCTCCTCACCCTTGGCTTTGGCGACAATGGCGCCTCACCAAGAACTGTGAGCTAGATTCCCAATCCCAAGCCCCCATGGCTCAGGTACAGGACCTCCGTCTTTGTTGGATTTAATTTCAGCTGTCTCTGCTGTTACCATCTGGCCATGGCCCCTAATGTCCTGTCCAAAACATCTGGGGTGGAGTCCCGCCATCCATCCATCAGCAGATAAAGCTGGGTGTCATCAGCATACTGATGGCAACCCAGCCCAAACCTCCGCACCAGTCATGCAAGAGTAGGGCTGCCAAGTCCCCCCAGTTCCCGCCCCAGAGGCCCGTTCCCTGCCGCTGGTGGATCGGGCCAAGGGGGGAACCCCGCCCCGACGTGCGTGTCACCAGGAAGTGACGTTAGGACGCCACGCACGCTGGGGGCGGGGCCACGACCATCGGAGGGAAAACTCTATGGTTTTCAGGCCCAGGAGTCCCCCGCTGTGGCAACTGCAACAACTTGGCAACCCTATGCAAGAGGGTGCATATAGATGTTAAACAGCATTTGAGAGAGGATTCCCCCCTGTGGCACATAGCATGCCAACAGGTACCGTGGAGATATCCTCTTCCCAAGCACCACCCTTTGTCCCCAACCATGGAGAAGGGAGGAAAGCCATTGTAAAGCAGTCCCCCGTATCCCTGCATCTTCAAAACTGCACCGTCCTTTTTAGCCACCAGCCCCGTTCCTTTCCCTGTCTTGCGTGCCCTTGCACCAACCTTCAGCTACATAATTGAACTATGCAATTCTTCTCTCCCCCCCACCCGCTACAATCCAAGGGTTTATCGAGAGCTGGAAGTGGCAGCCAAGAAAGCTAGAAGGGCCAGCGAAGACCGCGGAAGACCCAGACGGCTGCTAAAAACAAACCCTGTTTCCATGGCAACCCCGACTCAGGCCTCTTTAATTGTTACATTTAATTTCTATCAAAAACTGACCTGAAAATGAAAAGCTTTCACCCTGCAATTACAGAGGCCGAGGGTGGCGGAACCACTAAGCTGGAATGGAAGTCTTGATTGTCCTCATATTTTAAAGTAATTTTCAACATCCTTCAAAAGAGAGTTGATTCCAGTGAAAAGTGGGGCTTTTTTCTCTCCCAAGGAGGAATATGCAAGGATGGAAATTGTTGTTTCCAAATGAAAAAAAATATTCACAAGCAAGATTTCGGTCTACACAGCTTCCCTTCCCATTTATTATGGATTTTACACATTGAGAAGTAACGTTGTCCACACACATTCTTCCAGTCGAACAGGCTGAGATCTATGGGCTGAGACTCAAGAAGAGCCCTTCTGAAGACCGGGATAGCTTGACAACTAAGAGAGTCAGCGGGAAAGGCAGAAAACAGCAGGGAATATAAAGCCCAGAGAAGGGGTGGAAGCGTACAAACTTGATAGGTCGCAATTGGATTAGGCAGGCTAAAAGCTCTGTACTGAAAAGACCGATTCCTTATTTAATATTAAAACACAGCATTCCTTTACAAATGCAAAGATCAAAGCACACTAAGATGGTTTATTCTTACGATGGGCTGGTCATATTATGAGTAATTTAAGATGTTTTCTTTCAGGCCCGGAATATGTGACCTTATTTTGGAGCTCTTCAAGGTGGGAACCCTAGCTGCCTATTACATTGTTATCCTACTCTTTCTCCATGGAGGTCAGGTTCTTTCTTCCATACTTGATCATCCCCTACTCCAAGGGCTTCCAGGCCTCCCACTCTGCTGCTCCCTGCCACCACTCGAAGCATCTCACACACACACACACACACACACACACACACACACACACACACACACACACACATCACTGCTGATCCATCACTTCCAGGTACAACCCAGAAGTGACAATGGGTAACTCTAGGAATCACTGGAAACTTTATGGTAAAACCATATAGTTTCTGGCATTCCCTAAAGCTACCCACTGCCACTTCTGGGTTGTACTCAGTTGTACCCACTGTCACCTCCGGGTAGCGATATCAGCGATATCAGCAATGTCACATACCCAACGATGTCACTGCCCCCCCCAACTCTTCCACTGGTCACCGGGCTCAGCAACTGTGTAAAGTAGATTAGGCTGGGAGAGAGATGATAGCGTCCTCATGATAGGAGTTCTTTTTTCACCCAATGTATTTTTTTTTCATGTATATGAGTTACCAACCATATGCATTTGGTGAGCTAAGTTGATAGACAGCCACCTCAGGAATCCACATTATGAATTTTGTGATGATTTCACATAATATTTCGGCCCATAACATTCTCAACTTTAGCATGATATGCCCATGGAGTCAGGCTTTCACTAGCTGCTGACCACAGAGTTCTGGTTCCAAACCATCTGAAATGGAGATAGATTCAGGTGGGTAGCTGTAATGTTCTGAAGCAATAGAACAGTAAGTCCAGTAGCACCATTAAGACCAACAAAGTTTAATTCTGGGTATAAGCTTCACAACAAAGTTTAATTCTGGGCAGGGCTATTTTTGGGCAGGAACGCACAGGAACGGAATTCCGGCTGGCTCCCAAGTTGGCCACGCCCAGCAGGAACTCATTAGCATAATAGGCCACACCCAACAGCAGAAACTCATTAGGATTGGCTACATTAGGGGTGTGTGGCCTAACATGCAAAGGAGTTCCTGCTACAAAAAAAGGCCCTGGGTTTTGACAACAAACAAGGTAAACAAAATAACAAGCAAAAGGTGGGTGTGGCTGGATGACCACACTTCTGGTAACATGGGGGTGTGGGCCTAATGTGCTAATGAGCTGTGCTGTCAGGGGTGTGGCCCAATATGCTAATGAGTTTCTGGTGTTGGGTGTGGCCTATTATGCTAATGAGTTCCTGCTGGGCTTTTTTTACAAAAAGAGCCCTGATTCTGGGCATTATACATATGAAAGCTTATACACAGAATTAAACTTTGTTGGTCTTAAAGGTGCCACTGGACTCAAACTTTGTTCTCATCTGAAATGGAGACAACTTCCTGATTGATCTTCTTCCGGTAGTCAGACGGTCCTCCGGGCTGCTCTATGCGATGTACTGATGAATTTCTTCCTGTCAGCAGCCTTTCAATGTGGCAACAGGCATTCAAAACCCACGATAGCTCCGTCAGTTTCACTTTTGCTCACCACAGGAATGTTCAACAATGTTATTTTTTAGCGTTTTTAAAGGTTTTAAACACGGTTATTTTCTTGATTTCTACAACTTCATTTAGAAAACTGGCAAGGGCATATGGGATAAGAAACCTCCAGAGAACCTGAACTTGGATCTCCCAACCCTCTGATCACTATACATCACCAGTCCTCCTAAACTGTGTGTGTTAAGTGCCATCAAGTCGCAGCTGTCTTATGGTGACCCCCGGCAAGGGGCTTCCAAGGCAAGTGAGAAGCAGAGGTGGTTTTCCATTGCCTTCCTTTGCAGAGCCTTCCTTGGTGGTCTCCCTTCCAAGTACTAACCCTCCTTAGCTTCTCCCAGCAAGGGGCTTTCAAGGCAAGTGGGAAGCAGAGGTGGTTTTCCATTGCCTTCCTCTGCAGAATCTTCCTTGGTGGTCTCCCATCCAAGTATCAACCCTGCTTAGCTTCTGACATCTGATGAGATCTGGCTATTCTATGCTGCCATGCAGCTGTCTCCCCTCCCGCCCCAAATTAGCTTGCAAGAAAACCAAATTTCTGCAAGGTCATTTCTGATTATCCCCCATAAAAAAAAGAATATTAAAACCCCAAACAAAACTAAAAGATGGCAACTCGAGAACGGCTGCTTGTGACATTTGCGCAGTAAAATCTCGTTCCCTTTTTCATTAATTAATCTGTCTCAAAAGCTTGTTGTGGGATTCCACTCCGCTTGCAGTCTTGACGTGGTGTTGTTTACAGCGTGAAAGGTCTGTTGGAGGCCTGCTCAGCAACTAGGCCTTGGCAGGGCAGCCTCAAAGTAATCATGGCTGCCAGCAAATAGAGAGTTGGCGAAATGGCTTAATACATGATGCAGAAGATGTAGCATTCCTAATCCTCCCTGTAAACAAAACCTGGGTACCAGGGGAAGGGACCTGAGGCATTGCAATGGGCAACAGCAGCACCTGCTCACTTGTGAGGGGCACTGGCCCTTGCCAAATACAAAATTACATAGATGGTTTTTTTTGGAGGGGAGGGTGGGAACAATGAAAGATTACATGGAAAAGAGAGGCAAAGAAAGCCAGGAAGATAAGAAATGAAGCAGGTGCTATAGCAGAGGTTTGGAATGCAATATCTGCTGAAACTTCAGGAAAAGATCCAGAATTGTGGTTGCCTACTCCATCTTGGCCCTGATCTGGATAACCCAGGCTAGCCTGATCTCATCAGATCTTGGAAGCTAAGCAGTGTTGGCCCTGGCCAGTATTTGGATGGGAGACCACCAATACCAGGGTCACAAAATAGAGGCAGGCAATAGGGAGCCGTATTTATTAGTCTCTTGCCTTGAAAACCTCCTTCTTGGGAAATTCCTAGAGAGCTGAGGTGGTACCTAGAGATGATAGAGTTTGTGGAGGCAGCTCAGTGGGGTATGATACCATAGAGTCCTCCCCCTAAAGCTGCCATTTTCTCCAGGGGAGCCAATGTCTCTAGTCTGGAGATGTGGACTTCAGGCCTCACCGAGTGGTTGATAATTCTGTCCGGAATCTGGAGGATTTTGAATGGCTCAGATATCTTACAATACAGGTGCTGAAGGCTGCAAGTGTATCTAGGGTTGCTAGGCTGCAGGTGGGGCCTGGAGATCCCCCCAGAATTATAACTGATCTCCTGGAGGGGGAAAAAAGGATAACATTTAACACATCCAGCTTGATAAAGAATTGAGACCAAGAAGGAATTTAAATTTATACGACTATAACCAATGTTCCCTCTAAGCTGTGAAGTCTTGCGAGCAAAAATTCTACTTTGTGAACTAGTGGCATTAAAGTTGTGAGCAAGTGATTTGGCTACTGCATAAATTAGTTTGCTCTGGAGCCATTCTTCCTGCGCGAAGACAAAAATGTCTGAGCCGGAGGTTACAAAACTGTGAGCTAGCTCACACTAACTCAGCTTACAGGGAACACTGACTATAACTGTATTTCACCCTTTCTTCTATAAAATTATTGTGTTTCAGGTTGGGAAATTCCTGGAGATTTGGGGGGTGGAGCCTGAGGAGGGTGGGGCTTGGGGAGAGGAGGGACCTCAGCAGTGGATAATGCCATAGAGTTCACCCTCAAAAGCAGCCATTTTGTCTAGGCGTACTACTCTCTGATCGGTTGTAATCCTCAGAGATTGTCATTCCCTGGAGCCTGGTAACTCTAAGTGGACATAGACGTCATTGCATTTATATCTATCTATCTATCTATCTATCTATCTATCTATCTATCTATCTATCTATCTATCTATCATCTATCTATCTATCTATCATCTAATCTGTGTGTATAATTCGGATTCTCTCTCAGGATGTGTGGCTTTACGTCTGAAACAGAATAATGTTATAGAAGAAAGCATGAAATACAATTAGATTCCTATAAAATGAAATCCCTCCTTGGTCTTTCTTCTTTATCAAGCTGTGTGTGTACACATTAAATTTTTATTCACACTTTTCTGGAGAAGTCGGTCCAACAAAAACAGCCATGTAGCTCTTAAAGATTAATTTGTATCAGTGGCAGCTCAACAGGTCCTCCAGTCAACTGAGGTTATCACTGCCCTCCGTCATTGTCCTCTACTCTCCTCCTTGCCATCGCTGCTCGCTGCTTCCACCTGGAGCAGTTAGTGCTCCTTCCCTTCTCAGTCATCCAACCGTTAACTGCTTATTTCCAATAAGGCTTCCCAAACTATCACAATCTTGCAAGAGTTCAGTAAAATCCATTAGCATGTGAGGCTAGTTACGTTGTCTCCCCTGGGAGATCAAAGAAGGAAGGAGCATTATTGGATCCAGCAGTGATGGCGGTAAGGGCTGGGAGGGGCATGCCAGAGTGGTGGCACAGCTGTTGCCCCTCCACAACAAGCCACTTAGGACCGCCAACCTCCAGGTGGTGCTAGAGAGCTCCTGGAATTACAACTCCTGGAATTACAAGGGTATTGAAAACAGATCAGCCAATATCATACTGCCCCTATATAAATCAATGGTGCGACATCATTTGGAATACTGTGTGCAGTTCTGGTCACCACACCTTTAAAAGGATATTATAGCTTTGGAAAAAGTGCAGAAAAGGGCAACTCGAATGATAAAAGGGTTGGAACACTTTCCCTATGAGGAAAGGTTAAAGCGCTTAGGGCTCTTTAGCTTGGAGAAACGAAGACTGAGGGGTGACATGATCGAGGTTTATAAGATTATGCATGGGAAAGAACAGGTAGAGAAAGAGGTACTTTTCTCCCTTTCTCACAATACAAGAACTCGTGGGCACTCTATGAAACTGCTGAGCGGTCGGGTTAGAATGGATAAAAGGAAGTACTTCTTCACCCAAAGAGTGATTAACACATGGAATTCACTGCCACAGGTGGTGGCGGCTACAAGCATGGACGGCTTCAAAAGGGAATTAGATAAGCACCTGGAGCAGAGGTCCATCAGTGGCTATTAGCCACAAGGTATAGATAGGGGCTCGGGGGTGAGTTATGCTCTGTCTTCTTGGTGCTTGGGAGGGGTCAACAGTGGGAGGGCTTCTAATGTCCTGGCCCCACTGGTGGACCTCCTGATGGCATTGGTATTTCTTGCCACTGTGTGACAGAGTGTTGGATGAGATGGGCTTTTGGCCTGATCCAACATTGGTGTCTCTTATGTTATGTTCTTATGTTAACTGATCTCCCCTAGATAAAATGGCTGCTTTGGAAGGTGGGCTCCATGGAATTATACCCTGCTCAGGTCCTTATTCTCCCCAAACCTTTACCTCCCCAGGCTCTGCCCTCCAAAATCTCCAGGAATTTCCCAACCCAGAGCGGGCAGTCTCAGAGGCCATCATGTCACCTTGCCTCATTACGGAACCGGCCCTGATTTTCTACTGCACTACGTAGGGGAAGCATGCCCTGGGTGTTCTTGCTGAGCTGTCGCTTCAGCAGCATCTCTTACCAT
>NW_015166445.1:326156-339038 GCF_001447785.1 Gekko japonicus | reverse complement strand
CCCCATTATTTTCACTTAGAGATTAAACGAGAGAACGAGAACTTTATACTCGTGAATGAATTGGAGGGAGAGGAGAGGAGATGAGGATTCTATCTCAACTCCCTTTTAGACTTTACTAAGCAAATGAATTGTAGAATCATATCGCCAGTGAAAAGGGGGATATGAAATTTAATTGGGTCGCCTGATCCTTTGCAAGGACACAATCACTATCACTTACCTGCTCCAAAGAGGCCTTGACACCCGCGAAATGGAATGATTTATGAACCCTATGAAACTATCAATGCATGTAATAAACCTATACAACCCTGTCTCTGAGTTTATTTGGCTGTATTTTAGGACCTCACTGGCATTTGGCAGAACGGAGTGCATTAAATTACTTTGCTTACAGGTAGCGGCCTTTTAAACGAAGCCCCTTTCCCTCTGGATGAAAGCACCGGACTTTGTGGTACAAAGCATGAAATACATATAAAGACACAGACACCCAGTATTGGAGAGAAGGCTTAGATACTGGAGAGTCCTGGGATATGTAGTGTGGCACAGTTCTCTGTTGTCAGAGGCAGTCCATGTAGGTCCACCATACAGGGCTGGGCCACCCAAGAAGGGGAAGGAGGGCAGGATTTACTTGCCATGCAACTAATTGATATATTTGCTTCATTTGTACTCTGCCTCTCTTGCAGAGACTCAAGGCTGATAGCAAATTTTTATATATAGTAAATATGATTTAAAGCTACGGTGGCTCAAGTGGTTAAGACGCTGTACTGCAGGCTGTGGAAGGTCAGTAGTTCAGCAGTCCAAACCCAGGGTACCGTATGACGGAGTGAGCTCCCATCTCTAGTTCCAGCTCCTGCCAACCTAGCAGTTCGAAAGCAAGAAATTGCAAGTAGATAAATAGGGACCACTTCGGTGGGAAGGTAACAGCGTTCCGTGCACCTTGGTGTTTAGTCATGCCGGCCACATGACCACGGCAACGTCTTCGGACAGCGCTGGCTCTTCGGCTTTGAAACGGAGATGAGCACCGCAACCCTAGAGTCGGACTCAACTGGCTTTCGAGCAAGGGAACCTTTACCTTTAAAACATTTCTGGGAGGGAAGGCAGCATGGTATAGCCTGATCTCATCAGATCTTTGAAGCTGAGCAGAGTCGGTACTTGGATGGGAGTCCACCCAGGAAGGCTCTGCAGAGGAAGGCCACGGCAAACCACCTTTGCTTCTCACTTGTGTAGAAAGCCCCTTGCTGGGGTCGCCGTACGTCGGTTGCCACTTGATGAGACTTATGTACATAAAACGTTTCCAAAAGCATTAAAACTGCATGGGAAAAAAAAATCCTCCTGAACAATTCCTTTCACCTTCTGTGGAGCAATAAAAGCGTGGAAGCCTTTCTGAGTTCATCAGTCAGGTTGTTCCACCATGTCAGTGCCACAGCAGAGAGCTCTCGGGCAGAAGCCGTTGTTTATCTTACCTGTCTGAGGGTGTCATCCTCCAAAGCAGAGGTCATTTCGGGGGGGATCGCAGGGGAACACAGTTCCCCCGGGTGAGGTATGGGGGCGGGGCACATGACGAAGCCCCGCCCACTGCTTCCGGCCGCCCCGCTTCCGGCCCTCATTCAGCCAGGAGGAGGCAGGAGAAGAGGGAGGGTAAGTTGCTTCCTCTCCTGCCGGCGTTGCAGGTCCACCGCCGGGCCCCTCATGGGGCTCGGCAGTGGAGCTGCAAGGCCGGCGGCGGTGGCCGGGACCGATGGGGGCGGGGTGTGTGGCCGTATGACACATTTCCAGTGATGTCAGGAGGTGTGGCCTTATGACACACTTCCGGTGATGTCAGGGGGTGTGGCATATGCTAATGAGTTATACTAATGAGTTCCCCTAGCTCTTTTTCTACGAAATGACCCCTGCTCCAAAGTCCGTGCTCAGATGATACAGCACTCCCACACGTTTACCATTTTTCTGGATGAGTCCGCTCATGATGCCGAGGTTCTGCCCCTCCACCAACAGACTGGCCCAGTGTGGCCCATTTATCTTGTCTGTAGAGTACTAATTCACGGCAGTCATATTGGAGCTGAAATATAGCCCTGCTCCAATATCTGTACTGCCATACCCCTTTATCCATTCCCTGGTCCAGTTTGGTGTAGTGGTTAAGAGTGCGGACTCTAATCTGGGAGAACTGGGTTTGATTCCCCATTCCTCCACATGCAGCTGCCGGTGTGACCTTGGGTCAGTCATAAGTTCTTTCAGAGCTGTTATCTCAAGGGAAATTCTTGGGAGAGCTTTCTCAGCCCCGCCTACCTCACAGGGTGTCTGTTGTGGGGAGGGGAAGGGAAAAGGATTGTAAACTGCTCTGAATCCTTTGGGTAGTGAAGGGCGGGGTATAAATCCAATCTCCTCCTCCTCCACTACTACTACTTCTCCTCCTCCTCCTCCTCCTGGGTCACAGCGGCAAGTGGCACAGAGGGACAGAATCTGTGTGCAGTCTGAGAGCATTCCAGTAAGAGAATCCAAGTAAGGGAGCTGTCTATCTAGCCCTTTTGCAGATGATGTCCACATTGGCCCCATATCACCCAATCCTTTTTTTTTGGCACACTATGGATTCTTCTGCCGGTCCTCTCTCCCCATCATAAAAGTTCCTGTAAGGTAAAGGTAAAGGTTCCCTTGCTTGAAAGCCAGTCGAATGTGACTCTAGGGTTGCAGTGCTCATCTCCGTTTCAAAGCCGAAGAGCCAGCGCTGTCCGAAGACGTTTCCGTGGTCATGTGGCCGGCATGACTAAACACCAAGGCGCATGGAACGCTGTTACCTTCCCACCAAAGTGGTACCTATTTATCTACTTGCAATTTCTTGCTTTCGAACTGCTAGGTTGGCAGGAGCTGGAACTAGAGACGGGAGCTCACTCCGTCATGCGGTACCCGGGTCTTGAACTGCTGAACTACCGATCTTCCACAGCCTGCAGTTCAGCGCCTTAGCCACTTGAACCACCGCACCTCCCAAAAAGTTCCTGTAGCCTGTTGTTAATCTCTCCCACCATCTACTCTTCTGTGGCATGACCTATATTGAGCACAGACAAATCCACAGCTGCCCATTCGATCTTTAATTATTCTTCCGTATATTTAAAACAAGTTTCTTTTTCGGTTAAAAAAAAATTAGCAATTTGCTCAGCTTTGTAATTAGAGCCAGCGATTAGTGAATCTCTTTACCCGTCCACAAAGTTGTCGTTTTCCAAATTGGGGGGGGGGGGAGGAAAGAAATCGAAGGAAGGAGTAAAAATGTGGACCGTTAAATGAGCTCAAAGACTAGAATTAAACAGATTATATCTCATTACTTTCAAATGGAATATATAAAAAAGAAGAAAGTTAAAGCTTTATTGAAGCAGCAGCCACATCTGCAGATGAACAAGACGAGGAGAAGAAGAATCTTGACAACTTAATGGCTGCTGAGGAAGAGCTTTTTATGTAAAAAATAAATAACATCGATCCGCCAAGTTCGGGACTCTTGTTTTCAAGAAGTCCCGTTTGTCACTAGGCTGATCACGTGCCTTGCGAACAGGACGAAAAGATGCCGAACGACAGCAAACTGCTGAGGGGAGGATGGAGACTCCCAACGGACACCGCCCTAGGCAGCTTGCGAGGATAGGCCTGGCACCGACAACACTCCGGAGAGCGGGGGAACGGGACGGCACATATGTAGGCTGGCAGCTTTTTTTGGTCTCTTCCGAAAATGACTATTAATTTCCTCCCTCCCTGCTGCCACTGCCAGTTGTTCAATTTTTCCACCGATCTTGGTGCCATCTGATCACACGTTGGCTACAGCGGCAACTGGCATCTCTCCTTGGCACGGGATTCTCTGGCCTAGAATCCACTGTACACCTGATCACAAAAGCAGGGACTCCTCCATGGGTTGACTGAACACGCAGGCAGGGAGAGCGGGCACGAATGCACAGGCCCCATCCCACCACATGTGCACAAGGTCTGGCTTGTGAGCACCATGTCTGCATGTTAGCAAGCATCCGCATGGATACTCCCTCTCTGTGATCAGCAATGTTTGGAAGGCAGTGTCCCCAGTAATGGGGAGGGAGCATGTGAGCTGCTAGTTCTTCCATAGGGAAGCACCATGCTCCCAAGCTGGTAATCATGTGGAGGCAAGGGGCAGGGCCAACACACTTATGCTGCTGATTCTCACATGCATCCAATCAATGTATGGAGGGGTCATGAGCAGAGGGCTCAAGAAGTCAGACTTCTGAAACACTAGCAGTGCAATCCCATGAAGAGTTACTCCAATCTAAGCCCATTGATTTCAGTGGGTTTAGAAAGGAGTAACGTTGGTTAGGATTGCACTGTAGGAATATGAAAGACCAGAATGTCCGCCCATTGCTGATTCTTTCACCAATGGACTGGATCCCCTGAAAGATTTCAACATGCACAACAGTGCAAGCCAAAGCACTAAAATCACTCCCTGCTGTCTGCGTGTGCTAAATGAAAGCAATTAAATCTCCACTATTTTCCCCTCCATGCGCAAGACATAGCAGAAGGCAATTGTTCTGCTACAATTCCTGAACAAAATAAATGAAACCGTAAGAATCATCTGTTGTGCATTCCATTGCTCCATTCCTACATTGCTATTTCATTAATATTATGTTAACATGCTATGTGTTGCTGCCATCTGTTACGCTACTGCTTGTGCAAGTGGAACTATGCTAAGTACGATTTCCTTTCTGCTTACAAATTTCTAGATCCAGCCCCCTGTAATCATTCACCTCCTAGATTTCAGTCCACACTGAAAAATCCAGGAAGGGAGTAAATATGGCATGCAAACCTACCTATATGTCATTAGAGGAAGGGGGGGATCCCCCAGCCATGGTTTAACTCAGCAGTAGATGTATTTTCATTTTATTTTACATTAGAGGAAGAGGGTGAGGTGGAGTATCCAATAAGTGTCTCAGAAGCATTACTACTCAGATCTACCTCTCTGTGTTTTTGGTGTATGCCCATGAACCCAAGTGAATCCAGCAGTCAGTTCTTGCAGTTGTTTCACAAATGGACTGCACAGGTACAAAACACCATGCAATACGAGCTCTCCAATGTTGTTGATTTAAAAGATGGCAAAGAGGGGATAAATGGCAATCAATTCTTGACAAAAATTGGTCAGTATGGTGACCCAACCCTGACCCCAGAGGATACATGCCCTTTCTCCAGTAACTGAGGTGATTTAATACTTGGACTGGGAAACAGCAGCCACACGCTGTACTTGCCTGACCCTGTAGCACCCTGTAGCTGCTGCATAGGTGCAGAACTTCTTGGCATGGGCGATGCTCAAGTCAAACATCATCAAAGAACAGCAAGGCACATGCAACTGAGAGAGGTCAAGCAAGGGAATTTCAGCTTGGAATAATGTTTTTTAATCAAAATTTGTACTGTGATTAATGTTTTGTTCAACTGGTGGGGAGCTGCTTTTCCTTCATGTTTCACCAGGGATGCCAGACTGCAGAGATCAATTCCTCTGGCGATAATGGATGCTTTGGAGAGTGGACTCTGTGAGGTCCCTGTCCTCCCTAAAGTCCACCCCCAAATCCCCAGGAGTTTCCTAACCTGTAGCTGCCAACCGTACCCCCCCATCCCCCATCGGGGGCCGGGGGGGCTGGCAACCCTACATTTTACCCAGATCCCTGGGCCAAGCAGTGGGCAGATTCCTAACACCAATGAGTGAAAAGCTGAGAAAGTTTCCTTCTGTAATCCCATGGTAAACCCTCTCCATCACCGGTTTCTGATGATAGGCCCACTCACTGGCAGGGGGGGAGGCTTATATGGGACCAAAAGCTGGCTGACCATGCCCAGTGTTCTCAGGAAAGGTGGTGATCAGAAAATCTGCAAGAGCAAATAAGTCGGCGTTCCAAACAAAGTTTTAAAATGTGAAGCTTTAACAGAAACCAGCATTCCCTTATTTTCTTTTTCTGTCAGTACCACCGCCCCTTTGGCAGACTTGTGAAGAGCTGATGGCCAGAATGTGAGAAGCCAGCAACCCGAATCTTTCTTTCTCCTTCCAAAATTTCTGCTGCTCTCAATAGAAAGAAAAATTGGCTCCCTCTTGCTTTCTCTTTCTTTAACCATCTCCGCTTTGTTCCACTGCTGCAAATTCGTTGATGAATGCCACAGGCGTTCCTGTCCATTTAAGAGCCATAGCTAATCTGATAATGGATACCAGAGACTACACTTTTTTTCCTCCAGTGTCAAAGTTAGTTATTGCATTTCTGGTGTTTATGCACTAAATAACCCCCTCCCCCCCTCTCTCACATACAGACAGACACTTTACACCAGGGTCCAAATTCAACACGCCTACCCAGAATTCCATGTAGCTTAACAGAATTATTCATTTCAGATTGACATAAAAACAAGAGCCCTCAGACTCTGTGCCCTTGGGAACCTGTTTGAGAACTTCTTCTACTTCTGGTTTATAGTCCAGAAAGACGTGGAAGATTTTTAAACACCCCCTTGGAGCCTTTGTTTTAAAGACTGTGATGCGGCGCTATTTTTGCTTCAATGGGCCTTGACACAGACAGGGCTATCAAAATCGCAGCACAGCTCCCAAGTGGAATTCAACAAGGGTTGTTGAGATCAGTCACAATTATGCCACCAGGGCAAGAGGCACATCCCTCTTGGCTCAGCAGTACGGGAAGAGGATTGGGGGGGGGGGAACCAAAATATCTCCATGTAAAAAAGGAGTCTGTTTCTGATTTCAACTGAATGGGTGATTTCCAAATAGCAATTTGGCAAGGAAAAGCTTTTTTAAAAATAGTTATTGTACAGGTCCACCAGGAGCCAGTGAGGTTTGGTTTTTTTGGTTTCTGATTTTCCAGTGCCTGTTACAAAAAATGTAATGGAATAGTACTGATTGTTACAGAATCTTGTTCAATACTTTATTTCTTATCATATTTCTCTTTAGGACTGACTTTAGCCAGAGGATATTGTGCAGGACCATAGAGAAACAGGGTTGCCAGGTCTTCTGCTATGGCGAAAGACTTCCTGCCAGCAATCTGTCACCACTCAGAGCAGCAGTCGGGAAAAAATAAACAAGCAAACAAAAGCTACTGTTGGGCTGATGATGTGACATCATTTCCAGGGAAAGTGGTGCCAGTTCTTTCTAGGAATCTCTCAGAACTCTATTGTTTTACAGTAGAGTTTCCAGCAATTACCAGAAAGGCATGCTATCACCTCTGGGTTTTCTGGGAGAGAAGGTGAGAGGTGGGGGAGAGATAAACGAGGGCTAGATTTGGGGTTTGCTGTTTTATTTTCTGGTTTTAACTGAAAGATGTGAAACAATTATTTGAAGCCGCCTTAAACCATGAGGAAATAAATGTTTAAATAAATAATGTGAAGAACAGCATCACAAAGGACTGGGGGGAAAGCTAAGCCAGTGGTCCCCAGCTTGGCATCTACAGCACCACAGTTACCACCAATGTGGTCCCCGAAACTCACTGCCTTCATCCTCAAAGCATGACTTTGCCAAAACAGTGGACCAATCCTGGCTGTTGTCCTCTGATATAACTGAGGCTTCAGAACAGCTCAAGAGGTATTGCTTTTAAGCAGGAAGCAGCCATTTAGAACCATAATTTCCCGACATAACACACACACAGAGGCAAAACACATCTTGGTTCCTTGTGTTCAGTCCTTCATTTAAGATCACAGAAAAGCAACTTCCAACAAAGAAGCAAAGATCCAACTGTAGTGATATTTGTATAAATGTAAATGTGCCCATTCGGTGGAAGGACACCATTTCAAGAATATTTCATCTAGAGAGTATGACAACAAAACTTCCCCTTATGGTCACTTTTCCATTTTGCAGTCAAGTTTCAGAATGTCATGGCTGTGTTATGAAACCCGCTTCCTTTCTGTTAATGTATAATTCAGTCCTGAAAATTCCAAGTGGATGATGTACTTAGCCTCTAAGGACGAGTTTTTGTTATCAAGATCTTTAAAAATCTAGACACAGGAAGACAATTGAAACAGAGACCAACATGCAACCACCAGAATGACATATGCTCTTTAAAATGGTCTGAACTTCCCATAGGGTTGCCAGCCTCCAGGTGGAGCCTGGAGATCTCCCGCTTTTACAACTGATCTCCAGCTGACAGAGATCAGCTCCCCTGGAGAAAATGGCTGCTTCAACGGGTGGCCCCAAGGCACCGTACCATGCTGAGGCCCCTCCCCTCCCAAACCCCACCCTCTCCCGGATCCACCCTCAAAGCCTCCAGGTATTTTCCAGCTGGCAACCCTAACTTCCCAAGACACATGACCCCCGTCTTTCACCTGCACTGGTCCACCAATGGTTTATCTCCCAACTGTGTATGTCGCTGTTTTTTAACACATAAATAACATTGAAAAATGACTATGTTTTATGGGGGAAATTTTAGTGGGGAAACAGAAAATGACAAAAAAGCTAAAGGGGCCTGGGCTTACCTGGCACCGACCAGAAGCGAAATCAAAACATGGATTTTGGCAGGGGTCATTTCCTGCAGGAGTGCACAGGAGTGGAGCTCCGGCAGTAAAGAGCCCAGGGGGCGGGCACATGCAACAAGCCCCACCCCCTGCTCCCAGCAGCCCTCAGTCAGAGCAAGAAGCAGCCAGGTACGTTGCAGAGCTCCCCCCAGTCCAAAATAGTCCAGTGGCACCTTTAAGACCCAGTTTTATTCAGATACAAGCTCTCCCTCCTCTGCAAGGACAGATCTGCACGTTCCTCCCCCCCTCCAATAGCTAGTAATCCAAAACAGTCCAGTGGAGCCTGAGTGGTGGGTGTTGCCTTCTGACACACTTCCGGTGATGTCAGTAGGTGTGGCATACGCAAATAAGTTATGCTAATACATTATGCTAATGAACTCCTGCACCTCTTTTTCTATGAAATGACCCCTGGATTTTGGTATTGCAACAACAAGCTTGAGGAATCTGCAAAACTCTGTAATGGAGGCAAGACACTTCAAACATGTTTTCCTGCTCAGTTTGAGCTTGCCCACCCCACTTTGGCAAGCAATAACAGCATTGTGTGAAGAATGGCTCTCTAGGCCTAGGCTAAGTAAGTTTTCCAGGCCTCTGATTGCACTTTTGAATCCCTGCACCCTCCTCCTTGCGCTCTTTAACCCCGCACTTCCTTCCTTCCTAATCAGCGGCTGCAGAAGACAAATTTCAGCCAGAAGGCCGAAGCAACCATCTGGAGCCCTGTCATTTCACGGAATGGCTAAGAGGAGACACTGTTTATCTGGCTTGGCTGGATCCTCCTGCCTAGAGGCTATGTGTCAATTCCAGACTCCTCATCCTACTCAACCTCGGGGTCACCAACGCTCAGGTCTTTTTTTGGGGGGGGGTTAGAATCACCATTGGGCAGAAGGAACTATTACAGAGCACGAGGCAATTCACACAGCCATTGATGATCGGCAAAAGTCACCTTGAGCATGTTTTCCTCGTCATGGCCTTGCGTTGGAGCTTTTTCAACGAATGCTTCCCTTTTCCCCCTCAGATTCAGGATGTGTATTTCAACACATCCTGAATCTGAGGCAGGCTGTTCATTTCCAGTCCTTTATGTGAAACCACACAGAAAGCAACATCCAACATAAAAGCAGAGAGTTCCAATTACAATTATGATGCAGTGAAATCTGAGCCCCCTTGCTTGATCCTACCTCAATTATTGGATAAATGCACTAGGTACAGGGCCGGCTCACTCACTAGGCGAACTAGGCGATCACCTAGAGTGGGCTGGCCCTTAGGGGCGCCAAACTGCACCCGGCCCCGTACTCTGGGTGTTTCTTGATTATTTGTGTTTTTCATTCTTCCTAAAATGCATTTATTTTTGAAAAATGGTGGGCGCACGGGGGGGGGGGGGGTGTGTGTGCCAGAAGGGACCCTCGCCTAGGATGCAAAATAAGCTGGGGCCGGCCCTGACTAGGTACTATGGAAAATGGGATATTTCTTTCAATGTGCACTGTTGCCATTTTGTGCAATTAGGCTGGTGGCAGAAAGTGCCATCAAGTCACAGCTGACATTTGGGGACCCCATAGGATTTTCAAGGCAAGAGACATTCAGAGGTGGTCTCCCATTGCCTGCCTCTGCTTCATGACCCTGGAGTTCCTTGGAGGGCTCCCATCCAAATACTAGGCAGGGCCAACCCCGTTTAGCTTCTGAGATCTGAAAATCATAGAATCATAGAGTTGGAAGGGACCATACAGACCTTCTAGTCCAACCCCCTGCCCAATGCAGGACCAGCCTAGAGCATCCCTGACAATTATTCGTCCAGCCTCTTCTTGAAAGCAGTCAGTGAAGGGGAGCTCACCACCTCCTTGGACAGCTGATTCCACCTTTGAACCACTCTGAAGGTGAAAACGTTTTCCCTACTATCCAGCCGATACCTTTCTGCATGTAATTTAAACCCGTTGCTTCGGGCCCTATCCTCTGCTGCCAACTGGAACGGCTCCTTGCCTTCCTCCAAATGACAGCCTTTCAAATGTTTAAAGAGAGCAATCATGTCCCCCCTCAATCTCCTCTTCTCCAAACTAAACATTCCCAAGGCCCTTAGCCTGTCCTCGTTGGGCTCAGTCTCCAGGCCCCCGATCATCCTCGTTGCTCTCTTCTGCACCCTCTCGATTTTGCCCACATCCTTTTTGAAGTGAGGTCTCCAGAACTGCACACAGTACTCCAGGTGTGGTCTGACCAACGCAGTGTACAGAGGGTCTATGACCTCCTGTGATAGCCTGAGCTATCCAGGTCAGAGCAACTAGGGTAGCATGTATATTTTTCAAGATTTGGTACACACAATTGGATGCCTGGCCTTGTTGCAAGTATGTGGTATGTGGTTGTGCCTATGGAAGCTTTGCCCTCCAACAAATGATGATGACACATGTCAGGAGGATTGTGGGTAGCTTTCTTAGGTTGCAAGGTAGGGCCAAATGACCAGAAAGGGCTTTGGATGTGGTTAAATGTACATGTGTCCATACTGGGCATCAGCAAATAGTATTTTACCAGGATAGCCATGACAAGGTAATGTCACCGTGTGGTGAATCTTCCACTACAGTGCGCTTATATCTCTGGAACTGCAGCTTGACCTCCTTCCCTGATCCTCTGTCTGGTTCACTCAACCTCAGCTTCTTGACCTCTGAACAGCCAGCTGCTACTGCTTGCCTGTGTGGGACCCAGAGGTGGAAATCTACGTGGCTCCTCCCAAGTCATTTCGTTTACCCTCCTTCACCCCCCCCAAGCCCACATGACCCATTCTTTTTTTTCCATCACAGTATTTCCCATGATGCCCTGACCTGGATGGCCCAGGCTAGCCCAGTCTCATCAGATCTTGGAAGCTAAGGAGGGCTGGCTCTGGCTAGTATTGGTTGGGAGGCCACCAAGGAATTCCAGGGTCTCTCTGCAGAGGAAGGTGGTGGCACAACCACCTCTATTAGTCTCTTGCCTTGAAAATCCTATGGGGTCACCATCAATGGTCCCTCTAAGCTGTGGAGTCTTGTGAGCAAAAATTCTACTTTTTGAGCTACTGGCGTTAAAGTTGTGAGCGAGCGATTTGGCTGCTGCATACATTAGGTTGCTTGGGAGCCTTCCTTCCTGAGCCAAGACAAAAACATGTGAGCTGGAGGCGAAAAAACTGTGAGCTAGCTCACACTAACTCAGCTTAGAGGGAACTCTGGTCACCATTTGTTGACTGTGACCTGAAGGCACTTTACACCGATACACATTTCCTACGATGACCATGGTGGCAGCTCGATCTCAGGTCAGCAATGCATGGCTCTCCCACCCTCAGCTAAGAGTTCGCACAGGGAGATTAGCAGAGTCATGTTTGAAAAGAATTGCTGCAAGGTGGGGGACAAGCTGGTTAACAGGATGATATAAACACAGTCTCTCTCTCTCCCTCCCTCCATATCTGGAAAACTGCATGGCATATATTGATGCACACACTTAAAATCTGCACCAATTCAGTATTCTTGCATTCTCCTTGCTTTGGAACAGGACTGACAACCAAGCAAACAAAATAACTCAGTTTTTCTCAGCCTGGGCCCAAATTTCAGAATTTCCCAATTAGAAGTGCAGGAGGGTCCAAATCCATTCCATGAACTCTGAACCCTACAGTATCCCAATACCCCTCCCTGCTGTGGTAGAAGCAACAACAGGGATATGTCTCTGGGAGTCTGACTGAGTCTCAGAGGCAGCATATCTCCTTAGCCTGCAAAAGGACCCAGGCATCTCCTTTTAAAAGGATCAGGTAGCAGGTGATGTTGAAAACGTCCATCTGAGACCCTTGAGTGCTGTTGCCAGTCAAAGCAGACAAGACCGACCTTGGTAGACTAATGGGCCCTTTTCAAATTGCCCTTGTATTCCGTTTTAGTAACTCATGGATATTTTTTCTGTCATCTCAGACAGACCCGTTTTAGTAACTGGCTACTAGAGGAATTTACGGGAGCGGTGGCGCAGGGAGTAACAGCACCTGCAGTAACATCTATTGCGAACAGCCATAATGGCTGTTCGAATCCCCACCGCGGCCGGAGTGAGCTACCGGCTCCAGTCCCAGCTCCCACCAACCCAGCGGCTCGAAAATAATTGCAAGTAGAGAAACGGGTACCTGCCTTAGAGGCGGGGGGCACCCTCCTCCTGGTTCCGTGCCAGGAGGGTTGACGGCGACGATGGCAGTAAGAGAAGCAGTGGTGGCGAGGAAGAACAATGGTGGCATCTGGCGGACCGTGAGAGCGACGACGACATCGGATCGAGGCGGAACCGGATGACGCAACTGCGGAACGACGTGGCGCGGCTGGAGCCCGAAGGGACGAGTAGCCGGGAACGCCGCAGTCCAGGAGCAGTGCGCATCAACGGAGGGTCCATCTGCAGCCCGCTGATGGTCGCCGCTCGCCGGAATGCCAAGACTAC
>NW_015166445.1:318527-325822 GCF_001447785.1 Gekko japonicus | reverse complement strand
ATTTATTTATTTATTTGTTAAATTTATACCCCGCCCTCCCCCGCAGGGCTCAGGGCGGCTTACAAGGCAAGAAACTTGCTCATAAAAACATCAAATAGTTTAGTATAATTAAAAACATAATATAGGATTTAAAACCCAATCAACCAATAAAATGCTCAAACTAAACAGCATCCCTTCAAAAGTGTCGGAGAGGACAAACCACACACCAAAACATTCCCCAGTAGGCATTGCATAGTAGATGTTAAGCAGATATTCCACCTACCCTTCTAGGGCCCTCACCCCCCGCATTGATGTTAAACCACTATAGCACTATAGCACTATAGCACTTCAGTGTTATAGTGGCACCATTGAGATGCCTTGACTCCATTGAAGTTCTATATTGGTTTAGTGCTATAATGCTTAACTTAGAACATTTGGGGGGAAAAACAAACTCCGAAGAAGATCGCATGGTGAAAAGGGGGGGAGAAAGCGGCACTGTGCGAAATGACAATAGCACTTCAGAGACGGCTCATTAACAGAAGGAAATTTGCTTTATGAAACCCCTGCCGCTGTATCACTTTATTCCAAATCGGGCAAACAACGAATAACATCTGATTTAGAATGGCAATGTGAAAAGGCCGATGGTCTAACTCGGTAGAAGGGAGCTTCATGTGTTCATGTGAGTTAAGGTGAATGTTCCATTGCAAGTGGCATGAATGCTGCTGTGAAATACTGTGTTGGGGTGGGAAGGAGATCTCCAAGGAAATCTTTCTGTTGCTGTTCCTGGCACAGCCAAGAAAGATGATAGGGAAGAAGATGAGATTTCCTCCAGTCCAGAGGATTCTTCAGAGAAGAGCTCCTGATGCATTTTTATCTCCTCGCCTTCCTTCTAGGAGATCTGGGCAGTGAATATGATTCCAGCCTCCTCCATTCCACCCTCACAACAATCCTGTGAGATAGCTGAGGCTGAGAGAGATGTGAAAGTTAATTCAATGGCCTTCTTGGCTAAGTGGGGATTTGGACCTGGGTCTTCGTCCAACACTACATCAAGCTGGCTCAAATAATCCTGGTGCTGTAAAGCTCTCTTCAGATCAAAGCATTATGAGCTACCAAAGTTCGTAAAACTAACCTGGTATGGACTTCAGAGACATTGCTAATCAATACACACAAGCACTGCCAGGCACCAACGGCACACTACCAGAATAAACATTTCAAGTATCTTTCTAGGGATGCTCAAACACCTGCCAGTTCGGCTCACATCTTTTTTTGCTGTTTGCGAGAAGGAAGCTGATTTTTCAGTGATTGGTTCGACTGTTTGTCAAGCCATTTGTGACTGTTTGGCAGGTTGCTTTGCTGTATTCCTTCTTAACCATGCAGGACAACACAAATGACTTTTCACCCATGCACATTCTCATACAGTTCTAGTGAGTTTTACCACCTCCCATCTTTGCTCTATAACTGCTTCACTCATCAGGTAATTGTTTAAATAGACAATTAAATCAACCAAAAATCACATAAATTAGTCATAAGTAAATACTGTGAACCTATGAAGCTGCCTTATCTTGAATCAGACCATTGATCCATCACAGTCAGTATTGTCTACTCATACTGGTAGCTGCTGTCCAGGATCTCAGACAGTGGTCTTTCACATTACCTACTACTAGATCTTTTAACTAGCGATGCCGGGATTTGAACTTGTGACCTTCTGCATGCCAAGCAGATGCTCAGTCACTGAGTCATGGCAACTTTCCGTAATTTGATAAAATTTGATAAAATAAATTTGCTAAAATAAAAATTTGATGAAATAAAACTCTTTGGTGTTCATCTGAGAAGTACCTAATGATCCTAATGGTTGCTGATCAGTTTGAATCAGCAGCATTTTTGCAGGTGTGCAATTTTGCAAAAGCCTGATGCAAACCTGTTTATTAAGTATTCACAGCTGTTTGGGATGGACCAATCAGGTGGGGTGAGCAGCTGACATCTGTTCAACATCTTTGAACACAGTTCAAGTTCAGTAGCATCTTAGGCCAACATATTTTACACTGTGTGTGTGTGTATTGTGAGAGAAAGCTCACTTTATCAGATTTGATGAAGTGAGTGTTCTGCTACTACAGACTAAGGGTTTTTCCACATTCTCATTTTTCTTACTCGTGTGTTCCTGTTGCTTCCATTTTTTCCTGTTCTGCACATGTTTTGCTCCCTCTAGTGATCAATCTGATATTACATCTGTTTATGTCCAGCACATCTCCCTATAGATTTAAACTGCAGGTTTTTATGCTGGACAAAAAGTGATGTAATATTGGATTGAACACTCGAGGCTGCAAAACATATGCAGGAAACCCCCCCCCCCCAAAGCAACAGGACCATACAAGAGAGAAACCTGAGAATGCAGGGAAAACCTAATAGAGCTACCCACCTGAAACTACATATTAAGTTCAACTGTCAAATGCATTCATAATGTGATTTTCAGCATGCCTAGTGGTGTATTTCTACACTCAGTATTTCATCATAACCCATGGAGATATGCACAATGCATTGTTAGTGTTCATGTGCAGTCAGGCGAGAAGCACCTTAAACATGGATAGTGCACATTCCACCAGGGCTGCAATATTCATACCAATTAATCCATGGGGGGGGGGCTATTATTTTCTGCATATGCAAACATGTAGTTTTACTCAATTAATTCCATGACAAAAACTCCTTTGAACAATTGGATCGTTTCTTTAGTCATCTGGCTGCCCTAGAATCTGACGGCTGAGGAGCTCAGTGTTGCAGCACATAGACCCAGCCTCTTCTATTTGTGTTCAAAAATGCGTGGGAGGGGGAAAAAAATCTTTGAGTGTCACCTCCAGCCTCCTATTTCATCTGTTGCTCTGATCTATCATGTGGGCAGGGAAGAGGGAGAGGAAAAGCCTCAGGTGAGCAGCCTAGCACATTTATTTTCCCAGTGCTCAAAAATACAAGCATAGATAGGGAAAGCTGAGCGTCGTCTGGCGAAGCTAATGGCTTGTTATCTCCCCTGCCTTTGGCATCCATTAGAGGGCCCGTCCTCCTGAAGGAGCTCAGTGCCGACGGTGTTGGGAGTCCAGAATGAAATTTACAGCGCCTACCTGTGGCCACTCGCTGACCTCACCGGCGTAAGTCAAAGCCGGAGCGTGATAAAAGCAGACAGCTCCCTAAACACTTTTAATTGGAAGTCGGGTTTCTTTATTGATTTCTCCCCCCTCTCTCCCTCCTTCCCCCCCTTCCTCCCCCTTCCTTCTCTCCTTCTCAGAGAAGAATGTTTTCATTAACAAATAACGAAATATTTAAGAGTCTGACATTCCCAGAGTGCCTGTGTATTTGCAATGTGCATTCGATGGAAAGTTTAGCCGGCGCTTAATAGGCCTGAAGAGAAATGGATGCACTTTGGCTAAACCGGGGAAGCTGATTGCAACATAAATAACTAATTCATCTTCATAGTGGAGGAATGTCAGGGGTAGGGAGAGGCAGATACACCCAAGGTCGGACCAATTAGTCTCAAAGCAAGGCTGGAGTGGGAGATTATTGAAGGTGTGAAATGCCTGGACTCCCAGCAGGGTACTTGAAATGCCAGAATTTCACACCTTCTTCAGGCGGTTCCTCTCTTTCTCTCTGCTCCGACAAGGGATGCTCAAACACTCGCTAATTCATCCCACCAACTGCAAGAAGTCCCCAGCAGGCTGTTATGCTCCCTGCAAAGAGCCTGATCCTGTTTGTTAATAGGGTTGCCAACTCTGTATTCCTTTTGAAAAAGAATAAAACTTTTTTTTTGGGGGGGGGAACTCTGAGTTGGGAAATTCCTGGAGATTTGGCAGTTAAGATTGAGGAGGGTGCAGTTTGGGGAAGGGAGGCACCTCTGCAGGGTATAATGCCACAGAGTCCTCCCTCTGAAGCAGGTGTTTTCTTCAGGGGAACCGATCACTGCAGTCTGGAGATCAGTTGCAATTCCAGGAAATCTCCAGGTTTCACCTGGAGGCTGGCAACCCTATTTGTTAGGCAACGGCTCCGTACAGTCCACTACAACTGGGAGTGCTTCATATTTTTGTGCCATCCTTTAGTGTAAGTTCCATCATTCCCCACCCCTAACAATCACTACTTTGCTAGCTGCACTGACTAACCATTTGTGGACCTGCTGGGGAGATGGGAGAGTGGCTTGCAAGACAAATGGACTACTACACATCTGCTTATTGGTTGCATGAAGCCAACCGCAGCCAAGTGGGGAGAGACAAGACTCACTTGCTGAATCAGACCACCATGAGATCCATTGAATCCTTAACGAAGGACTGTTTACGGCAGGGGTGTCAAATATGCAGCCCGGGGGCTGGATCAGGCCCCAGAGGGCTTCTCTCAGGACTGCACTGGAACTGGCCATCTCCTGTTTCCAGTTCTGTTGCTGCTGCTGCTGCTGCTGCTGCATTATAGCTTACTTCGCCAGACTCTCTCAATCGTTCAGCCATTTCATGTTTACCCCTGGGTCCTAGATTCAGAACTCTGGGCATGAGATTTCTGTGGTGAATGTCAATAAATCAAAAGTAGGTTTGCAGCTTACAGATACACACTTGAAAAGCATACTCAAGATTGCAACAGCACAGACATTTTGATGCAATAATTCAGAGCAAGAGGGGTCAGTTGTCAGACACTGTTAAATAAACGAAATATTGCAAGAGTGCTAATGTTTTAAGCATGTTTTTTATTTTGAGTAAAAAAAAAATCTTTGTGTTTGTGTCCTTTATTAAGTTTATATCTCCGCTACCTGGAATTACATTTTATGACACACATGGCTCCGCCCAACAAGGTCTCATTGATGTCAGATCCGGCCCTCATAAACAATGAGTTCGACACCCCCGGTCTACAGCATTCCCATCTTTGCTACGGCATGACCAAGAAACGAAATCCACAGTGGGGTTCTGTAGGTAAGAACAGACCTGATTCTGCGTGGATGCAGCCAACAGAACTTGGAAGCAAGTTTAGTCCCCTATTCTAAATTACCCTTCACTGTCTTCTCTCGATTTATCTACATATCCAAAGCAGATATAGGTAGTGTGCCATTGAGTCACAACTGACTCATGATGACCCCATAAAGTTCAACCTCATGAGGATATCGAGGCAGTGGATAAAACAGACATGGTCTGCCATTGCCTTCCTCTGCATAGCAGCCCCCAGTCTTTTCTCCCACCCAACTGACCCTGTTTAGCTTCCAGGTTCTGCCAAGGCTGGGCTAGTCTGGGCCATTAGGGTTGCAGCCGAGAAGATACACCATGACTTTTATCTAGAGAATAGTGAATATTCCCTATTTCTGTTTTTATTTGCTCATTTGTTTTGGCCATCATTTTGGTTCTCTTCTTTTCCCTTGTGGGTTTTGCAGATCTGTTCATATCGCATATACAAGTTGTAGGGTTTCTATGTGCAATTCATATGATATCGATCTAACCAATGTGCACCGATTATGCGTTATGCTGATTTATGCTGTACAAGTAATGGCAAAATACATTCATTTTACAGGGGGAAAAGCTGTGCTAGTAAAGAGAAAATGATGTGCTAATAATGAATCAGGTGTTTGTTTTGCTCATGGAAGAAATAAAACTAAAATAGGGATTTTCAGGTCAAACAGCAGGGATGTGAAAGGCAAAATCATCCCTACCTCAAGTGCATTGCTGAAAACAGACAGTGCTGATAAAACAATTGCAACACAAATTCTCCGATTGGTTCTCTTCATTCTGATTAGTTTGGAGGGGGGGGGAATGGATTCAAAGTCTTCATTCAATATGTTTTCCTATATACCCGTTTATGGAGTTAGTGGGGTTGTGGAGCTTATGCAGTTAGGGATTTTGGTGGGTGGGAAGTTAAGAGATGTTATGAATTTTAGTGGATGGGAAGTTAATGTAGTTCCAGGGGGCAACTGATATGGAACATTATTGCATTTAAATAGTTGCGTGCAAGAGGTAAAACTGGATTTCTTCTTTAAGTGGCCCACACATTTCAAAAGGAAAAGTTGTGTTCATTTTCAAAACGCCGTCAGCAGAAGTAGCTTGTTTTCATGCTAGAGTAGCTATTACTGAGCTGACAATGTTGAACGTATTTACTCCCCCATTTGTGGCTCTACAGATCCGCAATCAAAAGTTCTAACAAGCAGCACCTGCACAGGTAACAGAATATTTTGCATAACATTGAAGCTCTAGAGTAGGTTGTAAGGCAGGCAGAGATATAACAACAGCAACAGCAACAACAACAATCTTACATACAACACGCTTCAAACAGCCCACGGCCGTTCCGGCCGTTGGGCTGGAGGGGCGCCTTTGCCTCACAGCCAGAAGAGGCAGACGACGTTTTGGCGCCAAAAGCGCCGCACGCGAGACTTGGGAGGGGGCGGGGCAGTGTAGGCTTAAAGCCCGGCCCCGCCTCTCCTTCCAGCAGTCCCGCGCGTTTCGTCGGCGAGGGAGCTCAGCGTTGCGGCTGCGTTGCTTCGCCAATGGAGCGGGGCCGCGTGGCTGAGCCCCTCGTCGGGGCTGGGGCCGGGAGAGCTGACTGCAGTGCGAGCCTCGGGCGGTTGCGGCAGCTGTCTTGGACGCGGCAGAAGACGCGGGCCCAGCCGGGGCTCGGAGCCAGACGTCTTAGTTCTGTAGCGAGCAGCGCGAGGCTGCAGCGGGAGCGAGGCGCCGCTTGGTGCGAGCCTCAGGCAGTAGGTGCGGCAGCGGATCCCGACGCGGCGGCGGACACAGCCCCAGCCGGCCCTCGGGGCCAGTCATCGAAGTTGGTATTGGGAAGGGGGAGGCTGCGGCGCAGCCGCGTCCCCTCGCTGGGCCAGGTCGTGACGCAGCTCTGCACTCTGGGCCGCGTCCAAGGAATGCTGTTTGGGCAGTATGGGGCCGCAGTCGCAGCAGCGTGCCCCAAAAGGGGTCATTTATGGCGTACCTCAACACTCCAAGATTGCAGGCCGGGGGGTTTGTACAGGACTAGGGTGGCCCCCGGGGCTGCATTTTCTAGATGGGGGGGGTGCTCTAGTAGGGCTTTAAAGTATCGCCTCCCCTATTGGGTAGGGGTCTCATGCAATGTTCCCTCTAAGTGGTGGAGTGAGCAAGAGTTCTTTGGGAGCTGCTGGCATTAAGTTGTGAGCAGGCGATTTGGTTGCTCCATAAATTAGTCTGCTCTGGAGCCATCGTGCCTTGGCTGAGGCACAAATGTGCAAGCCAGAGGCTTAGGAACTGTGAGCTGGCTCACACTGTGGAGTCTTGTTCAAAAAATTCTACTTTCTGAGCTCCTGGCATTAAGGTTCTGAGCGAGCGACTGGGCTGCTG
>NW_015166445.1:299807-314217 GCF_001447785.1 Gekko japonicus | reverse complement strand
CACCCATATTTGAGGTTGAAGGAATCCTGTGAGTACAGCCTTTGTGCCTTGCGGCACGGGGCGGGGAAAACGGACGGCCTTCGGGACGGCCCTGTTTAGGTCCTCTCTTTGAGCCTTGCGGCTTGGGGGATGGGGCTACAGGGTTGTCTTGCAATAGCTAGCCGGCCGGGTGGGGAGCCCCTGCAGTGGGCTCCCACCCGGGGCAGGGTGGCTCGCCCTATTGACATAGGTAAGGGAGGGGTCCTTGACCTCTGGCCTTGACCATAACGCAATTCTGTTTTGCCCTTGCCGTTGGTTCCAGCTAAGTTGTCCGTTAATAAAGTGGCCCTATAGTTAAACCCAACACTTGTGTCTGCCTCATTATTTCTGGCTTGGGGGGCAACACGCTTCAAACAGCCCACGGCCGTTCCGGCCGTTGGGCTGGAGGGGCGCCTTTGCCTCACAGCCAGAAGAGGCAGATGACGTTTTGGCGCCAAAAGCGCCGCACGCGAGACTTGGGAGGGGGCGGGGCAGTGTAGGCTTAAAGCCCGGCCCCGCCTCTCCTTCCAGCAGTCCCGCGCGTTTCGTCGGCCCACCCTCCCGCCCTGTTAGTAGTGCAGGCGTTTGCTGGTCGCCCATTTTTGGGGCCGGGTAGGAATTTTTTCACCCCGTCCTGATTGGCACTTGGAGGGGGTGTTTTTTCGCCTACCTTGCACTGCGGCAGTGATGCAGGTGTTTATGGGGGTGAGTTGTGTTAGTTAGGTTGGTCACTTTCATTAGGCAGGTTGCTATGCGGTATACAGATTGCGGTCCGGTGAGCACCAGCTGACACCCATATTTGGGGTTGAAGGAATCCTGTGAGTACAGCCTTTGTGCCTTGCGGCACGGGGCGGGGAAAACGGACGGCCTTCGGGACGGCCCTGTTTAGGTCCTCTCTTTGAGCCTTGCGGCTTGGGGGATGGGGCTACAGGGTTGTCTTGCAATGGCTAGCCGGCCGGATGGTAGCCCCTGCAGTGGGCTCCCACCCGGGGCAGGGTGGCTCGCCCTATTGACATAGGTAAGGGAGGGGTCCTTGACCTCTGGCCTTGACCATAACGCAATTCTGTTTTGCCCTTGCCGTTGGTTCCAGCTAAGTTGTCCGTTAATAAAGTGGCCCTATAGTTAACCCCAACACTTGTGTCTGCCTCATTATTTCTGGCTTGGGGGGCAACAATGCATTGAAGTTATGGCAGTTCCTCAGTAGAACAGTCTTTCTCGGGAGGTGGTGGGTTCTTTTTTGGAGGTTTTTAAGCAGGGGCTAGATGGCCATCTGATAGCAATGCAGAACTTGTGAATTTAGGCAGATCATGAGAGGGAGGGCAGGAAGCCATGAGCCAGTGCTCGGCTCTTGTGGGCCTTTCTTACATGCCCAGGATAATGCTGATCACCACTTTGGGGTCAGGAAGGAATTTTCCTTCTGGCCAGATTGGCCCAGGAATCCTGGAGGTTTTTTTTGTTTGCTTGCTTGTTTTCCTCTGGGCATAGAGCAGGGGTCATTGGGGGCGTGGGGGGAGGTAGCTGTGAATTTCCTACCTTGTGATGAACCTTGAGGTCTCAACCAGCTGTACATTTCCACTATACCTCTAGTTTGGTGTAGTGGTTTAAGTCTGCGGACTCTAATCTGGGAGAACCGGGTTTGATTCCCCACTCCTCCACTTGCACCTCCTGGATGACCTTGGGCAAGCCATAGTTCTGTCAGAGCTGTTCTTGAAAAGAGCAGTTTCTGTCAGAGCTCTCTCAGCCCTACCTACCTCACAGGGTGTCTGTTGTGGGGAGGGGAAGGGAAAGGAATTTGTAAGCCGCTCTGAGACTCCTTTGGGTAGTGAAGGGTGGGGTATAAATCCAATCTCCTCCTCCTCCTCCTCCTCCTCCTCCTCCTCCTCCTCCTCCTCTTCTTCCTCTTCCTCTTCTTCTTCTTCTTCTTCTTCTCTGCAAGTCTGTTAATCTAGCTGCTTTCTCCCCTCCCAGATCACTTTAACCAGTGGGCACTGTTGAAAAGCGAACAAGCTGGGGAAGGGAACATGCTGTGTTCTAAGATTCTGCAATTTCTCAGAGAGGATACAGCCTCCAAATATTACCTTTGCACTCTGGAGACTATATTGGAGAAATACCACTGCTTTAAAGAGCCACCAGCCATTTTGTGATACTAGAAGATTTTATGTCAATCCTGATCATCAGCTCAGACCTTTGGGAGATCGGAGGACAAATGAGCTAAGGCTAGTTATGTTTCACAAGCCAGGGATGTGTATAGACACGTCGAGGTGAGCAAGGCATTGCTCCCCAGCCCACAATTCCTTCACATCTTGGATCAAGACATAAGTGATGCCCTGCTAGATCAGATGAGTGCTCCATCCATTCCAGCATCCTGTCACACACAGCATCCAAACATCCAGAGCGACCAAAGCAGACCATAGAGAAGAACCAAGTTTGCATAGAAAAGCTACAGAGTTAAAGCTAGTGTTGCCAACCTCCCGGTGGCAACTGGAGATCTCCTGGTATTACGATTGATCTCCAGACTAGGGATGGGCACAAACCAGCTCACAAACTAAAGTTCATCATGAATTCTGGCCAGTTCATGGTTTGAAAAGCGATGTTTGTGGAAGGATGCCCTGCACAAACATTTCACAAACTTGGGAAGAAGAAGGAGGAGGAGGAGGAGGAGATTGGATTTATACCCTGCCCTTCACTACCCAAGGGAGTCTCAGAGCAGCTTACAAACTCCTTTTCCTTCCCCTCCCCACAACAGACACCCAGTGAGGTAGGTGGGGCTGAGAGAGCTCTTGACAGAAACTGCTCTTTTTCAAGAACAGCTGTGCCAGAACTATGACTTGCTCAAGGTCATCCAGCAGTTGCAAGTGGAGGAGTGGGGACTCAAACCTGATTCTCCCAGATTAGAGTCCGCACACTTAACCACTACACCAAACTGGGTAAAGTTTGTGGCAGTTTGTGGTGGTTCATAAATGACTATGTTTCCAGACAGTCTCTGCTCAATTAAACTGTTGCCAAACTCCAAGGTGATGGGGGGAGGATTCTCCAGCCTTGGAAACACCAATAGGAGCCCTCCAAAGCTTAACAGCCACTGCTGCCTGTCAATAACAGAGTTTCCATTCTGCTCTATGGGATCAGAATGCTATATATAACCTCAGCTCAGCTCTGCACCCTCTCCTCTACTGGCTGTTTGCAGTTGCACAAAGAGGCAGGGAACTTGTTCAAAGCAGACTAGCAGAGCACATTCCCTCCCGACTGGGGTTTCTCTTCCCTGCTGGGGTTTGGGGTGTTAGGTGAACTCAGGGCTCTGAGCCACCCCGTCCCTCTGCTTACACCACATAGAGGGGCTTAGTTAGTGGGTTCCTCAGCTGAGGACCCACATTTTGATTGTGATTCCTCCCCCCTTCTGGGGGACACAGGGGGCTGTTAGGTGGACGCAGGGCGCTGAGCCGTCCTTTCTCTCTCCTCCCGCTGAACAAAGAGACCTAGCTAGTGGGTTCCTCAGCTAATGACCTGCATTTTCATTGTGAACTCCTCATCCCTACTGGGGCTAGAAGTGTTATATGGACTCATGGCTCCGAGCCACCCCACCTCTCTGCTCATGCTGAGCAGAGGGGCTTCGCTAGTGGGTTCCTTGGCTGAGGACTGACATGTTATACCCTCCCACCCCTCCTGATTGTGAACCCATCTGTGCCATGAGGGTGCAAGTGGGTGCAAAGGGTGATCATCATGGGGGGAAGAAATCCATCACCCCTTGTGCCACAGGCCCCTTTCCCTGGGCACCAAACCCATTCTGCCAGTGCATTGGAGTCTGTCCCTAGCAGGGCATCGTGAGATGTTTCCTAGTCTCCTTTCCTTGATCTGATCCTGGGGTTCCCTAGAGAAGCAAAAGAGTTGTTAGCACTGCCCAGAGACCAGCAGTTGCTAACATGCTTTGGAGAGGACGAGTCTATCAGTGATTCAGGGTGGGGAGCATACTCCCCTTCCACACACACCCCTGTTGTTCTTCCTGCCTCCAATATACCCCTCCATGGACCCTCCCAGCCCAGTGCCAGAAAGTACCTGTCCCTCCCAGTTTCTCCAGTCCTGGGGCCCCGTTTCCAACCCACACTTTGGAAACATTTCCATACCCTCCCCAGTGACCCCTGTGTGGCAGAATGCCAGGTGTGCCATGCCCATGTCCGGAGGGCCACAAACCCCGAACATCTGCATGCACAAGCAAACCCTCCTTTGATTACCCCTTTCCATTGCATTTGCACAATTCACAATGTGTTCTGCTAATGATGAATAACCAGCAATTTCACCTAGATGACCAGAGGATCTATGTGTTTGGGCCCAAGGGGGCCTGGGAGCATTGTGGGCATGCCTTGCTCAGTTCCAGTGCTTGCCAGGGGTGCCTGCCAAGCTGTCCTGGGGATATGTTGGGGAGCCCCTGTCAGAACTCTGTGGATATCTGTCTTTCTGGCATTCTGAACCTGCCGTTGGAGACTTCAGGGGTGGCTTGGCCACCTGAACATGTGTTTCCATTCGTCTGCACAGTCAAAGAATTCACTGCGGTTGACGGATGTGTTCTCGACCTGGGGGGCTGTGAGAGTTATGGGCAGGCTTCCCCTGCTTGTCTGGTGGGGCTGCGGTGCCCACCAAGCTGTCGTGGGGTGACTTTGGGGAGCCTCGTCGGACGTCTTGTCATGTCTGCCTTTCTGTCATTCCAAATCTGCCTTTGGAGACTTGGGAAGGGGGCTGTACAGGGGGAAAGCTTGCCTGGCTTGTCTGGCTGGGGGGGGGCATGCTCAGGTGAAGTTTCCCTGTGAGTCTGGTGTCACTGGCTTGCTCCTGAGCCATTCCATAGACACTTGGAAGTAGCTGTCTTTTCTAAAGAGAGGACTGGGGTGGCCTTTTTTGAGGATTTGTAACCGGGAATCCAGAAATGCAATCCACTCGCAGCTTGGAGAGATTATAGAGAAGCAGGTGAGAGGGTGAGGTTCCCTGTGTGTTTGGTGTATGTTGGTCCATTATATACACCTTTGAACCTGTGCCTGACATTTCCTCCCAAAGCACTTTCCTGGCTTGACCTTAGTCCTGTTGGGTTTGCACCGCTGTAGTGGCACTGGTTCTGCTGGGCTTGCAGAAATATCCCTCACCTTCAGTTTCTACTGCAGATATTCTCTGGGACTTTGATTTTGTTCTGCTGGGCTTCTATTGCCCATGTTTTGCTTTGGTTTTGTTGTTGTTGCTTGTTTGCTGTTTTTCCCCTCTATTGGAAACAATGTAGGACGGGGCACCTTCTTTGGGGGGGCCATAACTTAGACCCCCATCAAACCAATATGCGTATAACTTGGACAGCATGTAGAGAAGAGTCAGATGGAGGTCTGCTGTGAGCTGGGTATCTCGTACAGGATCCATTCTATACACTCTTGAATCTGCACCTGTCATTTCCCCAGAAAGCACTTTCCTGATGGCACCTTCTTGGGAGCCCTAACTTGGACCCTGTAAATCCAATCCTAACCAAACTTGGAGGGCAGGTAGAGGAGTGTCAGCTGGAGATCTCCTGCACATTTGGTGTCTCTAGCACACAGAGGGGGGTATTCTACCACATCGTGAACCTCACAAACTGAACCAGTTCATTTAGTGTCAAAAAGTTCATGACAGTCCATGGTTCATGAACTGGGCACGCCATGAACCATGAACTAAGCAGCATTTTCCTGGCTCATGCCTATTCCTACTCCAGATGACCAAGATCAGCCCCCCTGGAGAAAACAACTGCTTTAGAGGGTGGAGTCTATGGCACTATACCCTGCTGCGGTCCCCCATCTTTCCAACCCCCACCTCCCACCCCAGGCTCCACACCCAAAATGTCCCAATCAACTCAGAGCTGGCAACCCTAATTACAGCCCATCTTTCTGCCCTAATTTCCAAATACCTTCCTACCATGTGGCAGGGCATGTTGCTGACCACAACAATGATGATGATGAGGATAATAATAGCTATAATCAGGGCTATTTTTGGGCAGGAACGCACAGGAACGGAGTTCTGGCTGGCTCCCAAGTTGGCCACGCCCAGCAGGAACTCATTAGCATAATAGGCCACACCCAACAGCAGAAACCCATTAGGATTGGCTGCATTAGGGGTGTGTGGCCTAACATGCAAAGGAGTTCCTGCTACAAAAAAGCCCTGGGTTTTGACAAGAAACAAGGTAAACAGAATAACAAGCAAAAGGTGGGTGTGGCTGGATAACCACACTTCTGGTAACATGGGCGTGCGGCCTAATGTGCTAATGAGCTGTGCTGTCAGGGGTGTGGCCTACTATGCTAATGCGTGTCTGGTGTTGGGTGTGGCCTATTATGCTAATGAGTTTCTGGTGTTGGGTGTGGCCTAATATGCTAATGAGTTTCTGGTGTTGGGTGTGGCCTATTATGCTAATGAGTTCCTGCTGGGCTTTTTCTACAAAAAGAGTCCTGGCTATAATAGCAACCATAAATACTAATAATCCACCCTGGTACATCAAAAAACAAAGGGAGAACCTCCTGGCAGCTCTGAAAGGTGTCCAGGTGGGGCCCGAAGTGCAACTTGGAACTGCAGATAAATTGAATCCCGACGCGCCAATAACCTCCTGTGGTTTTCTGTCACATTATGACGGAGGCACACATTAATGTGCATTTGTCTTTTGTACTCTTTGTTTGCTGGAAGCTCCTCCAGCCTTAATTTGATATTTTTAAAGCTCTGTCACTGCTGTTCTTGTTTAATAAGTACTTAATCAATTCTGTGAAGCTGCCGCGACCCCATCGCTGCCAGCCATGCTAAAACGGGACGCTGTGATTAATTTTTTTCTCTCGTGCGCTTGCCTGCCTGCAATGCATTCGGATAACTCTTAATATAGTGACTCCGGGACATCTGAATGCACATTTCTGGGGCTCTCCGTTGTTTTGCCTCGTGGCTGGTGATCAGTTCTAGAGACAAGACGTTCCCGGGATGGAAATGACAACGGCAAAAAGCATTTTCAAAGTGCAGAAGCCAGCACAGAAATATTCAGCCAGGCATTGAGGAGGATGCTAAAGAGTGAGTCATCTCGCTGCCTTGATATGAATGGCTCGGCTACTGGGTGAGCTTGTGGGCCTAATTCAAGGGAAATACTCCAGGCTTTGAATTTCCTTGTCCCATGTACAGGTATACAGTGCATACCCTCGATTTTCTGCTGCCAGTGAAAAATTGCATCGTTGCCCTTGTGGGCAAGGTTTCCAAACAGGCTGAAGGTTTGAGAGTATTATAACTGAAGCCACACAGAGAGAGAGACTGGGTGTGGCAGTCACTTCACGGTTAAGGCATTGTATACGGGATGTACAACACTGATTTAGAACTGCATTATATTGCTGTTGGGGCTTTGGAATGTACAGTGCTCTATACAAAATTCAGAAATTTGTTTTTAAAAAACAAACACAACAGTGGAAATTCTGCCTCAGAGCATCCATTCTGCTTCAAAGACAAGACTTGGCAATTTGGAACTCCCATATCTGGGGATAAATGCAGAATAGAATTTTAGAAGCACCCCTGAACTGCTTGCGTAAATTAGAGGGTGGATTCTATGGCACTGTGCCCCACTGAAGCCCCTGTCCTCCCCAGGCTCCACCCCCAAATCTGCAGGAATTCCCCAGCCTGAACCTGGCAACCCTACTCCCCGATCCGCTGCTGTTGGGCAGGGCCTCCCCGGCAACCCTAGCTGATCCACAAGCATCATACTGGCCCTGGTGGTTGACATCGCCAGCAAAGACCAGCCAGAGCTCTGCCATAAACTCTTTACATGCTAAATCTCCAATTCCAAAGTGAAGGGGAAATGTGATTTCTTCTTTTCTGCGTGAGACTATTTTTTGAAGTATTTCCATCATTTTTAAGCACCGAAGAACTCAACTGAAAGCTCTATCTCTGTAGCACCTTGAGGATGAACAATATTTGTGGCGGGGTAGGAGCGTTCGTGAGCCACTGCTCACTTCTTCCACTTCCACTGCTCATCCCCTGCCACAAATGTTGTTCATCCTTAAGGTGCTACTGGACTCTTGCTCTTTTCTGCTGTGACAGACAGACTCACCCATCTTGATCTATCTCTGTCTCTTTCTCACACAAACACACACCTCTTAAGCCATAAAAAGCCTGCACCATGGCAACCCAAATTCTACAGCAATGAAACTTAAATGGGGGGTGAGTTATGTGGATTTGGCACATTAAGCATGCAAGCATACTTTCCCCCCTGTATAATTGATTCTGCTTTCTATAGTAACGGGAAACAGAAAACAACAACAACAACAACAACAAAAAACCCCTAAGCAGGACCCTGAAGAAGATATAGTTTTTGACTATTGGGAAAACCTCCCTCCCCACATGTTTGCAATTCTCCAGACCACCAACCACACCTGTCCTCACCATCTTCAACTCTAGAAATTTGGTGTTTTCTAAAAATGAAATCTGAGTTGCTCAGTATGCTGATTTCTGGACACAATTCCTTTTTCTTTTTCAAATGCAAATGCTCCAGATAAAAATCTCCCCGTACTTCTAGTTTGCACGGCAAGGCCCATGGGAATCCAGTCTTTATCTGGGATATCTCCATGTCACCCTGACCAGGATAGTCCAGGCTACCCCAATCTTGCCTGATCTCAGAAGTTAAGCAGGGACGGACCTGGTTAGTATTTGGATGGGAGACCTCCAAGGAAGTCCAGGGTTGCTATGCAGAGGCAGGCAATGGCAAACCACCTCTGAACATCTCTTGCCTTTAACACCCTGTGGTGTTGCTGTAAGTCAGCTGCAATTTGACGACACTTTCCACCACTACATTTCCATGTCAGCTTGGATTCAACTCCATGTCAGAGTTCTACTTCAGTGTAGAGCTGCCAGCCTCCAGATGTGGGCTGGAG
Organism: Gekko japonicus; assembly: GCF_001447785.1. Taxonomy (NCBI): domain Eukaryota; kingdom Metazoa; phylum Chordata; class Lepidosauria; order Squamata; family Gekkonidae; genus Gekko; species Gekko japonicus. The sequence continues at coordinate 305,311 of NW_015166445.1, read as the reverse complement.
CGCATTGCATTGCCTGAATTACAAGAGATCTCTCGAGTCCAGGCATCGGTTCCTCTGGAGAAAAATGGCTGCTTTGGAGGGTGGAATTTGTAGCATTATATCCGCTGAGGTCCCTCCTCTCCCCAAACCCCAGTCTCCTCAGGCTCCATCCCCAGATTCCAGGAATTTTACAACCTAGAGTTGGCAACCCGACTCCAGGTTGGGCCATCAGGATGCAGACCAGACCAAGACTTCCTGTGGACTAAAGTCAGAAGCACTGAAACAATCCTACTGTCCCCATAAAGCCTCTGGAGGAGTATCCTAAGAGCTTTACACTGTTGGTGTAAAAGCAGGCAGTCTAGAGTTCCACAGGGACCTTTATCAGGATTAGCAATACGACTGCACTATTGCACAAACCACAAATAAGGACATAAAAATTGCTTTCTCAGATCTACCATAAATGTTTCGGTAGCCTAGTAACAATAACAAAAACAACAACAGCAGCAGCAGCAACAACAGCAGCAGCAACAACAACAACAACAACAACAACAATAATAATAATAATAATACTTAGCTGCTTCTGCTGCTTCTTTTTTGTCCATCAAGTCACATCTGACTTATGGTGACTACCAGTGTTCCCTCTAAGCTGAGTTAGTGTGAGTTAACTCACAGTGTTTTAGCCTCCGGCTCACACATTTTTGTCTTAGCTCAGGACGGATGGCTCCAGAACAAACTAATGTATGCAGCAGCCAAATTGCTCGCTCACAATTTTAATGCCAGTAGCTCACAAGGTAGAATTTTTGCTCACAAGACTCCACAGCTTAGAGGGAGCATTGGTGACTACATAAGGTTTTCAAGGCAAGAGATGTTCATGGATCATTTGCCATTGTCTGCCTCTGTGTAGGTCCCCTGGTATTCCTTGGTGGCCTCCCATTCAAATACTGACCAGGGCTGACCCTGCTTAGCTTCTGACAAGATCAGGCTAGCCTAGGCTATCCAGGTCAGGGTACTTTATGCTGTGCTTTATGAGCATCCGAGGGGTGTGCATGCATGCACTGCACTGCCTCTATTTATATCCCCCCTCTTCTTCCCAGTTGGGACTCAAAGTGAGTAAGGACATCACTCTTCCCTCCTCCATTTTCTCCCAACACCCCTGTGAGGTAGGTTAGTCTAAGAGTGTGTGATGGGCCCATGGTTACCCAGCAAGCTGCCATGATAGAAGTAGGGATTCGGTATCCCAGGATCCTAGTTCAACACTCAATCCACTATCCCATGCCAGCTCTCAACAGAACAGGAGGAGGAGAAGGAGGAGATTGGTTTATACCCTTGGAGTCTCAGAGCAGCTTACAATTTCCTTTCGCTTCTCTTCCCCACGGCAGACACCCTGTGAGGTAGGTGGGGCTGAGAGAGCTCTTTCAAGGACTGCTCTTGAGAGAACAGCTCTGAAAGAACTTGTGACTGACCCAAGGTCACACCAGCAGTGACATGTGGAGAAGTGGGGAATCAAACCTGGTTCTCCCAGATTAGAGTCCGTGCTCTCTTTAGTAACACCTTTAGTTTTTCTCCATCATGGAATGTCTCTTAAATGTTTGATTTTGATCCAAGGCTCTAAAAATACTGTCCAAATTCCCAGCAGAGGCCCTCTAATGTCAAGGATTTCAATATCCCTGTTTCACCGGCAAGAAGAATTTTAAAAAGACACGTAAAGATACATGCCAGCAAAGCATTATGCACAGGAAGGAAGCGGCCTGGGATGAAATTCCAGACTGAAATGCACCACTGTTTATTCACTTACAATGCATATTTCATTTATAACCAGTATACAGTGACCAAGATTCTATGTACATCTGCAGCAGTATCACATGATGCAATTAGTGCGGGACAATACACTTCAAATTGCAGGTAGAAAATATCATGTTCGAGTGTTGCTTTACTCCCCAATCCACACACACACACAATGAGCATGTGAAGCAGAAAGCTAGACACTGTGGTGTTGTTTTATGACAATCTAGTTTTCTATGTGCATGGATTGTTTTTTTCCTATTTTTATGGGAAAGCATTCAAACATGAGTGTGAGAATGCTCCCACACTCTGAACTGTTATGCTCCAAGTTGTGCCTGGATAGAGACCACCTGTTATTTTCACTTGGGAAAGAAGTAATTTAAAAAAAATGGTGTGATCGGTATTCAGCTTTGATTCTAACCAGAAGTGGGGAAATCGTTAAGGTGTGTAAGTTCACTTTGAGGACAGATTTGGGAGGGGGGTGGGGAGAACTGCTTAGGGAGGAAATGAATAAATAGGCAGATGATAGAAAGCCTGATTTATTTATATATATTAATGTGTGGGTTTTTTTTAAAAAAAATGGCTGTATTATTCCTTTGGGTAACAGGGAAGTTGAAGGTAAGAGAAATTAATTGGCTGAAGACCAAAAGCTTGGGAGGAACCCATTGCTGAAGACACACAGGGGGAAATGGTGATGGATAAATTGGCAGCCAGAACTAATAGTAAATTACTGGACGGGTTCAATTGCACACAAGGGGACCCAGTGCTGCTCCATTTGTTATTTATTTGAAAAAGAGATGAGTTATTCTAATAGCTCCGGCTTCACTCATCTAAACACCACGCAGGAAGATTTAGAAAGAAAACACCCAAACCTTGGTGGTTAATGAGTGCTTGGCATTTAGACTGCATCCCCCATTCATGGTATCTGGGGCCACTGGCACCGATGAAAAACTGTCACATTGGAGCCAAGAGGAAAAATGGGGGAAATTGGCAAATGCTATCCTAAACAGAATTATACCCTTCTAAATCTATAGATTTCAATGGACTTTGAAGCGTGTAACTCTGCATAGGATAGCACTCATAATGTAAAGGATCCCCCTCTCCCCCCTGACTTGTATGGCCCCCTGTGTCCTTACATAGGGTTGCCAGCTCCAGGTTGTAGAATTCCTGGAGATTTGAGGGGGGGTAGAGGATGGAGAAAGTGGGGTTGGAGAGGGGAGGGACTTTAGTGGGCTATAATGCCATAGTGTTCAGCTTCCAAAGCAGCCATTTTCTCCTGGGCAACTGAAGTCTGTACTGTGGAGGTCTGTTCTAATGCCAGGAGATTTTCAGCCACCACCTGGAAGTTGAGGAATTCCAAAAACAACATCTGTGACAAAAATAACGAAGAGTCAATAAAGAAGTTGCAAAAATATTTACTGTAGTAATTCTGTAGAAATTTTTCTTCTATTATTGCTCACAGACTAACAAATACTGCACAATGTAAACAACTCATTTCACAATATTTGCTTTATCTGAGTGTGTAGCAATCCCAATTCTTATCACTAAAAGGAAGAAGATACACATTCAATTATAAACGTAGTTTGAAGAATTATAATAAACCATTACACTCAAAACTGTCACTTAAATTACTACTTATCAACTCTTGAAGGAAACATTCCATTTATAATTGAATGTGTATCTTCTTCCTTTTAGTGATAAGAATTGGGATTGCTACACACTCAGATAAAGCAAATATTGTGAAACGAGTTGTTTACATTGTGCAGTATTCGTTAGCGTGTGAGCGAATACTCACTGTATTCTGTATCACTCGTAGAATACAGAACACTGTAGAAAATCTTCTACAGAATTACTACAGTAAATGTTTTTTCAACTTATCTTTATTGACTTTTCATTATTTTTGTTACAGGTGTTGTTTTTGGAATTCCACTTCCTCCCGTGATCTCTCATTTTTGGCTTCTACCACCTGGAGGTTGGCAACCTACCTTACAATGAGAGCTGAGATAGACATTCACAGTTTCAAATGTATATTTCAAAATATCCATTTTCAGTGGAGGAAAAACATTCAGTAAATGTCAGGCTTCTGTATGGGATTCTGGAGCTAAGGGGTTTTCAAGAGCAGCCGGGCAACAAGAGCAGATGTTTGGAAAGGCAGGTCAGAAATTGAGCTGAAATCAGGAGACCAGATCCCAAAGTCAGAAGCAATTGCACAGTTGAAGCACAAGGATCCAGTCCTAAGAGCAGGCAGGGACAAAACTGTGGTCAAACTGTACCATGGATGGGGATATAGAATGATTTTTAATTCAGATTATTTATATACTTATATTTTTCTGGTTTTATGAATTTTGATATTAAGATTTTATTAGGATTTAGTAAACATTCTTGGATGGAATAGCTGTGTTAGCTGTCTGGCAGTTCTAATAGGTCTTAAGTGTAGCATTGATGGGAAAGTGGAGGATGGTCTTTTTAATGGAGGTATTTGCTTGACTTTTTACTCATAGTATAGAGTTCATGGTTTTAGTTGTTTAGGGTAAAACTTTGCAGTGCCTGGGTCAACACAGGCTTTAGTTTCTTATCTGAAATCAACACTTTTTGCTTGGGTGTAGAGGATCCTTGGGTAAAGTTGAATAAGGACAGGTTACATAAATGAGAAGGGAGTACTCACTGGAGAAAACCCTGATGCTGGGAAAGATTGAAGGTCAAAGAAGACGGGGACAGCAAAGGATGAGATGGTTAGACAGTGTCATAGATGCAATGAACATGAAGTTGAGCAAGCTTCAGAGGACAGCGGAAGACAGGAAGGCCTGGTGGGATCTGGTCAATGGGGTTGCGAAGAGTCAGACTCGACTGTGCGACTGAAACAACAACACATAAATATTTAAGATGCCATGTAGTCGCACCTTTTGCTGTAACTGACCAATGAATGTAAGCCTACTCAAATGATGCTCTGCCATTTGTGACCAATTGTAATTTTTATATGTTATTTTTTGCCTTTGTCACTTTGGGTATAAAACTTCATGTACTTCCTTATATTGTTCAGAAAGCAGTTAAATTTTGACAGGCAATTTTGGCCTAACTGTTTTCTGGTATTTCTTGCAATAAAATACCTCACTGAGACTTTATTCGTGTGTTCTTGGGGGGGGGGGCAAAAACCAAGCAAAGGTGGAGTCCAAGGGAGCCGGGCTCAGTAACATGTTCACCTGAAGAGAGGGAATGGAGGAGCTTAGAGCTTTACGGGGCAGGCATTGGCCCAGGGGATCAGCTGACTGCTTAGGCAGAGCTGGTACTACAGCTTAGATGTAGGGTTGCTAGCCCCAGGTGGGAGCGGGGGATCCCCCAATTTCATGTGCTCCAGCCCACCACTGACCAACTGGCCAGTGGGGGAAGCCCCACCTCCAACAGCCACAGCTGGGTGCAATGTCCCTGATGTGATGACATCACATGGAAGTAATCACACTGGGGATGTCACATGACAACACTCTGGTATTTTTGACAAAACTCTATGATAACCACAGAGTTTTGCCCCGAATATCAGAGCATTGCTGTGCAATGTCCCTGGCATGATGGCATCACTTCTGAGTGGCATCATCATGCCAGGGATGTCACACACAGCAAATCTGTCCCACCCACCCCCCTCCTGGGAAGCTATCCTACCTGCCTGTACTTCTGCTGGTGGCCAGGAAGGTCCTGGCAGCTCTACATCCTCCTAACACCTTACCTTTTTATAGAAAAGGCCCAGCAGG
>NW_015166445.1:234304-299740 GCF_001447785.1 Gekko japonicus | reverse complement strand
GAAGGCACCGCTCATTAGCACATTAGGCCACCCCCCATTTTACCAGAGTTGTGGTCATCCAGCCACACCCACCTTTCCCTTCTTATTCTGTTTACCTTGTTTGTTGTCAACCAGGGCTCTTTTTGTAGCAGGAACTCCTTTGCATGTTAGGCCACATCCCCTAATGTAGCCAATCCTAATGAGTTCCTGCGGTTGGGTGTGGCCTATTATGCTAATGAGTTCCTGCTGGGCGTGGCCAACTCAGGAGCCAGCCGGAACTCCGTTCCTGTGTGTTCCTGCCCAAAAATAGCCCTGCTTTTTTTTGCAGAAGAACCTCATGCTCTTCTGCTCAGTACCATTTTTAATATTAATTTATTATTTATCGAGACATTTATACCTCGTCCCCCCAAAAAAACGGGATCTCAGAGCAGCTCACAACATTGTTCTCTTCCATTTTGCTCCTCACAACGACCACCCTGTGAGGTGAGTTAGGCTGAGGGAGAGAGTGACTGGCCCAAGGTCACCTGAGGAACTTGGATGGTTGAGGGGGATTCAAACCTGGTTCTGATGCTCTAACCACTACATTATGAAGGCAGGGTCCCATTTAAATAAGCCCATTTGGATCTACACAGAGAGATACAAATATCCTTGCTGGCAAATCAGTGCCTATAGCCTGGACTGTCTAGGGATCTGGTCCCTCAGTTCTCTACGTTCCCTTCAGATACGGGTGATGTAAGCATTCCCCCCCCCCCAATGTGGAAAAGCAGCTTCCATCGGCGGCAGTAGCAGCATCCACAGAGTAAGAACACCCAAAGGAGTATAAAAAATTGCTCCCAAGAGGGCCGATGCTATGATCACTACTGTTGTGGATGCTTATGGATCTGGCTGGTTGTGGGAAGCTATGTGACACAATAGCGTTACCCCGTGTGAGTTCTCTAAGGGATAACTGTAATCTGACATCGTTAGGGAGAGTTTCTTTTTCTGAAATTCATGTTCTGGATATAGCCATTTATTCCTCTGATTCTTTTTCTTCACTTTGAAAAGAGGGATTTCTCTTTCATTCCTCTTTGCAGGGAAACCAATGTGCCTTTTCTAACTTCAGCCCTTGCGGTTCTTTTATATAATGCACCACAAGGTGGCACTCTAGCAGGAGGAGTGGAAGATTGGTGAAACCATTGCCTCTCTCAGGGCATTTTTCAAGTGAAATTCTGCCGGAAGCTCCTGCCCGGCCTCTCCTCTCTCTGAATTGTTCTTTGAACAAAACAGGATTGTTTCAAAACTGACACCAAATGCCTAAACAGAGGGAAAGAAATAGATTGTTATGTTTGAGGAAGAAATTAAGTAAAGAGGATTTAAGAGAATTTGGCTTAACAATACTATCTACAGGAAGGAGACAGAACCTTTGAAAGCATAGTTCGTGTTAGGAAGGCCCCACAAAAAGATGGGAGATGATTCGATGACCCATGCAGGAAAGTAGAGATAATATGACTGAGGCTGTGAACTATGGCTGATTTTGTGCAGGAACTATGGCTGATTCTGTGCAACATGCAGATTTTCAGCCAAAAACCCAGTTCTTCCCCCCCCCACCCAATGCTGTGGGTGCTGTGTTTGCCCACCCCCCTTTCCTTGAAAAGAAGAAGAAGAAGAGAAGAGATTGGATTTATACCCCGCCCTTCACTTGGAGTCTCAGAGCGGCTTACAAACTCCTTTCCCTTCCCCTCCCCACAACAGACACCCTGTGAGGTGGGTGGGGCTGAGAGAGCTCTGACACAAACTGCTCTTTTTCAAGGACAGCTGTGCCAGAGCTTGCGACTGACCCAAGGTCACATCAGCAGGTGCAAGTGGAGGAGTGGGGAATCAAACCCGGTTCTCCCAGATTAGAGTCTGCACACTTCACCACTACACCAAACTGGCTCTCTTCAGGAAGGCACTGAAAGAAAAGTAGGACCATGGCTTGGGGCAGCATGCAGGCTAGCCAGTTAGGGAGCACATATTTAAATGTGTTTTGCCCTGTGGAATAACACTGGCTGTTTGGAAGCTGCCCGCCCACCCATTCTTTTTAAAACCAACATCAATTACCTGGTCACTTGGTGTTGAGCAGTTTTGAATTGAATTTTAGGGGTCTTTTCAGATTAGAAAGAAAAAGGATATCTATCTATGTATCTATATCTATAGCCTCTTCCACATTGCTGGGTGAAGTAGTGGTTACATTCAGTGATCCTGGCTGTGAGATGCATTAGGCTCTAACTGGGCATTGACCAGAGCAATGCAACTTTTCCCCCATGCAGAGTAAGAAAATACATGATGAGCATATTGAGACATCTCTTGATGGAGAGAGGTTTCCAAAACCACACTCCCATAGAATCATAGAATCACAGAGATGGAAGGGGTCATACAGGCCATCTAGTCCAACCCCCTGCTCAATGCAGGATCAGCCCAGAGCATCCCTGACAAGGGTTTGTCCAGCTGCTGCTTAAAGACTGTCAGTGAGGGGGAGCTCATCACCTTCCTAGGCAGCTGATTCCACTGTTGTGCAACTGTTACCTAATATCCAGCCAGTACCTCCCCACCCTTAATTTAAACCCTATATTGCGGGTCCTATCCTCTGCTGCCAGCAGGAACAGCTCCCTGCCCTCCTCTAAGTGACAGCCCTTCAAATACTTCAAGAGAGCAACCATGTCCCCCCTCAACCTCCTCTTCTCCAGACTGAATATTCCCAAGTCCCTCAGCCTTTCCTCACAGGGCCTGGTCTTCAGGCCCCTGATCATCCTCGTTGCCCTCCTCTGCACCTGCTCCTTTCTGTCCACATCCTGTTTTGAAGTGAGGCCTCCAGAACTGCACACAATACCCCACTTGCAGCCTGAACAATTCAGTGTACAGTGGGACTATCACATCTTGCGATTTGGATGTTATGCCTCTGTTGATACATCCCAAGGTCGCATCAACCATGTTTTACCAGTTCCAGTAGCAATAGGAAAAGCCGCCCACCCCCCCCCCCCACTGGTACCATGACTTTGGGTGATTTCCCACAAGCGCTGCTCCGTGCTCACTCTTCTCCTTGGCCCGATGGTACATGTCAATTTGTACATGTCAATTTCACACAAGCTGCTGCGCGGCCGCATTTTGCCCCGCAGCTTTGTGCGATTTCCCCCGCGTCTACTCAATCCTCAAAAAACAGGATTGAGTAGATGTGGGGAAAATCGCACGAAATTGACACGTACCATCGGGGCAAAAGGGAGGAGTGAGCGTGGAGCAGTGCTTGTGGGAAATCACCCTTTGTTACTTGAGCTCTAGAGCTGTCCAGCAGGGAGGGGTGCTGATGGAGAGGGAGAAGCTCCTCTTGCATACCGTTAGGTGTACAGGCAAGGAAGAGGGGTTCAGCGATGCTACTTGGTGTTGTGAGCCAGAGTGGGATGGCCCATAATGCTGGCACCCTTTGGACTGCCAAGCCGACAGGGCATCTTGCCCCTCAAGGGGGAAGTGCAGGGATGCCAACTTCCATGTGGAGCCTGGGGGACCCCCAGAATGACAACTGATCTTCAGACAACAGAGATCTGTTTCACTGGATAAAATGACTACTCTGGGAAGGTAGATTCTACGGCCTTGCACCCTGCTGAGATCCCTCCCCTCCCCTCCCCAAGCCCTGCCCTTCCCAAATCTCCAGAGAAGGATCTGCTGCTAGCTCATAAATCCATCTGAACTCAAATTCTGGGTCAGGTGTCTTTGCTTCATAGGTTGGGGCCAAAAATCTCCATATGCCAAGAAACCATAGACATCACACACTCACTTGTGGAACATTTAACACGATAAAATGATAACGTTGTCTGTGTCTTAATTTATCTAGCTTAATATATCTTTTTTTTTTTAATCTGAGGGGAAAAAACGATGTTTTCCTGGCGTATCAAATTCACCATCCTCTGTTTTCATGTTCAGCATTTGGCCAGGAAGTGTTCTTTCTCTCAGCCCTCGGCATGCACCAGGATTGCAGGCTATATCGTGAAAGTTATTTTTGGACCCTCAGCGGTGTGCAATTTTGCTCCTCCGTCTCGACAGATGTTGCAGTGAACTCTGTGAAAGTCTGCAGGACTTCACAAGCCTGTAACCAGCTTCAGAGAGCTGTGGCAATAATAGTTTGCTTAATGAATTTAAAAATACACACACACACACTTTTAGCAGAGAGCCTCCATGATAATTCAGTCTACCCTTACCGGACAGAGGGTAAAAAACTTATGCAGAAGAATGGGAATAATAATAATATGTTTTTGTACTCTGCTTTTCTGTACCTTAAGGAGTCTCAAAGCAGCTTACAATCGCCTTCTCGTCCTCTCCCCACAGCAAGTACTGTGCGAGGCAGGTGGGGCTGAGAGAGCTCTGAGAGAACTGTGACTGGCCCAAGGACACCCAGCAGGCTTCATGTGGTGGAGGAGTGGGGAATCAAACTGAGTTCTCCAGAGTCTGCTGCTCTCAGTCACTACACCACACTGGCTACACCACACAGACAGCTGTGCTATCCCTCCATATCCTTCTGACATGGGTATTCTTGGCCAATGAATGTTTGCTGATCAGAGCACAGAGGGTAAGAGCAGATAAGAGCACTGTGACCCCACCACCCATGCCATACGATTGCTGGCTTGTGACATAGCATCCAGAAGTGGAAGAAGGATTCATGCATAGGCACCATCCCTGTGACTGGGAATGTTGTTTTTCAAACATGCCCAGTTATGGGGAGGGAGCCTGCATGCTTACAGTTCTCCATGTGTAGATACTGTGCTCCCCAGCCTGTGAGCACATGGAAGTGTAGGGGAACGGGTGGAGCGAAAATACTCGTATGCACTCTCCCTTCTAGGCATAAGAACATAAGTGAAGCCATTTTGGATTAGGCCAATGGCCCATCCAGTCCAACGCTCTGTGTCATACAGTGGCCAAAACTCAGGTGCCATCAGGAGATTCACCAGTGGGGCCAGAACTCCAGAAGCTCTCCCACTGTTGCCCCTCAAGCACCAAGAATACAGAGCATCACTGTCCCAGTCAGAGTGTTCCACCTAGACCTTGTGGCTAATAGCCACTGATGAACCTCTGCTCTTAAGAACATAAGGGAAGCCATTTTGGATCAGGCCAATGGCCCCTCTAGTCCAATACTCTGTGTTGGCCAAAACCCAGGTGCCATCAGGAGGTCCACCAGCAGGGCCAGAACTCCAGAAGGCCTTCCACTGTTGGGCTTTGGCACATTGGCAGGTCTTGGCTTATCTTGCCCGTAGTCTCTGGATGTGCTGTGTATAGACTCACTCAGCTCTTTTTTTGCTACACTGGTGGGCAAGATTGGATCTGGTGGTTCCTTAGAGACCAACATTTCCAAAAGGGAGCTTTGACTCTAGAAGACTTGTGCCCTGGGAATCCCATTGGTCTCTAAAGTGCTGCTGGGCTCAGTTCTTGCTCTTCTACTGCAGAACAACACAGCTACCCATCTGAAACTGTTTTCATGGTGGGCAATGCCACAATTTCTGAAGCGCAGAATGACATCTCTCCTGGTGCTCCATGGGCTCCTTCTGTCGCTCCACCCCACTTGTGCTCCCTCCAGCCTCAGCAAGGTAGGAGTCTCACAGGTTCTGCTTTCTGGGTTACTTCATTCCCTGCAGGTATCTTCCACCTCCTATCAACTGAACACCTTCCTTCTTCCCACCCCCCCACCAGCTTCACAGGCTCTCTTTTATCCCCCCTCTCCAACCCCAGGTCCTCCCCTTCCTGCTTTTCCCCATCCAATCCCCTTGAGCCAGAATCTGTTTCTTTCCACCTCCGCTGTTCCTTATTCCTTGCCCTTCCTTCCATTATCCTCTGCACCTGGCCTGACCCTTAGCTGGCCTCTTCCTCACAAGGACATCTCGTCCCCTCCCAGCTCTGCTGAGTTGGAGGAAGCTGTTGCCTGTGTTCTGCCTGCAGGTAAGCTCCCCGGGTGCAAGGCGGCCTCTGCTCCAAGACCCTGGGCATCTCTGAACACCCAGAGATGGATGTCCATCATGAGTGTCCCTTATCTTCTTTGCTTGCATGTGCAGCTGGAAACGTTGATGTGATCAACAGACCTACCGATGGAATATCTTTGTTGGGCTTTGTTGGGCACAGTCAAGCTTGTGTAGCATTGGAAGAACTGCGCATTATTCAGGAGATCCCCGACTGGATCTCCTGGCATTTGCTTTTCAAGCATGCACCACCATGGGCCAGCTGCATTCTACGGACAACCTTCTCCTTGCAGTTCCCTTTGCTTATCCAGCAACAGTCCCATTGTGTTGCTTTTTTTTCTGTGGGAGGACCAGAGCGGGTGCAGAAGGGACCATTGCTCCCTGCATTCAGGAAGTCATGCAGAACACTGTCATTTCAAAAAGGCGTTTTGTGGCATGTAAACTGATTTCAAGAGATCAGTGGTGCTATTCTTATTGTGTGACTCATTGTATTGTGTTTTGAGGCGTTTGCAAGTAATATGCTGCTTTGCTAGCTCTCTTTGGCCTCAGGAAAATAGATAAACTGAGGAGGGCTGTGGCTTGGTGGTAGAAGTATCTGCTTGGCACGCAGAAGGATCCAGGTTCAATCACAGGATTTCCAGATAAAATGTCTGGGCAGCAGGTCACCGGGAAGATCTTCGCTGAGACCCTGGAGAGCCGCTGCTAGCCTGAATAGACAATACTGATGGGCCAAGGCAGCTTCATAGAAGAAGGAAGCCGTAAGATGGACCAGCTCCCTAGCCACAGGTAGCAGTGAAAACCAAGGCGGAAGACCAGAGACATGGAATCCAAATGCCATGTGGAGCTTCTTCCTTGCACATGCAGGCAGCATTCCCCTTCCCCCACACAGCCTTGCCTAGCTGGAGCTACAGCCGTGAGACAATCAAGGAATGTCCATGACAATGACTCTGGCCACATAAGTCATCATCCCTCCAGGTGCCACTGCCCTGCCCATAGTTACTAGATCTCGACACTGTCTACTCCCTTAGACCCTTCCCCCTGTACCCAGCTCCAGATTTTGGGACGGACTAGGAGGAGGGGTGCCAGGGGATGTGGCCAGCTTAACCCACCCCCAAGCACTTCATAAAAGGAGGTGCGCCCAGCCATGTGCTCTCTCTCTCTCTCCTAACCTCCACACCCACCCCACCTCCCTGACACTTGGTTAGCGCTGCCAGGTTCTCCACATGTTTCTGCTGGTTCACACATGACCTTAATACCCCATAGACTCCCTCATTTTTTCCAAGGATCGTTTCATCCCGCCAAGGACAGGTAAAGTATTACCCCCAGAGGTCATTTCGGGGGGGATCGCAGTTCCCCTGGGTGAGGTATGGGGGGCGGGGCACATGATGAAGCCCCGCCCCCTGCTTCCGGCCGCCCCGCTTCCGGCCCTCATTCAGCCAGGAGGAGGCAGGAGAAGAGGGAGGGTAAGTTGCTTCCTCCCTGCCTCTCCCCACCCCTGCCTGCCTGGGGCCAGGGAGGGCCTTCGCGGGGCTTCCTTGCATTCCCGCCGGCCTTGCAGGTCCACTGCCGGGCCCCTCATGGGGCTCAGCCGTGGAGCTGCAAGGCCAGCGGCGGCGGCCGGGACCATTGGGGGCGGGGTGTGTGGCCTTATGACACACTTCCGGTGATGTCAGGGGGTGTGGCCTTATGACACACTTCCGGTGATGTCAGGGGGTGTGGCATATGCTAATGAGTTTTGTTAATGAGTTCCCCTAGCTCTTTTTCTACGAAACGACCCCTGATTACCCCTCAACGTAACATCCTGCTAATGCAATTGGGACTATCCCGTTCTATCTAATTTCCCTAGATCTGTGTAATTGTAAGTGTGTTTGAACTGATGTATACTTGTGAGATATCTTCAGTAAATGAAACCATTTTATACTGAAGCCAGCCTATTTCTGATGATTTGGGAAGAAGCGGGACCCCTGTATACATAGGTGCTTGCTCCCTTATTTGCCTATTGCCTCATGTAAAATCGTAACTCCCCAAAGAGTATTAATAACTTGTGGCAATTTGGCTAACAGGGTGAGTGTTGATGGGGGAAATAGCATGGGGGAAACGGCTACATGTGTCAGCATGACTGTATCACTTACTATGGTATATCCACCCCCCCGGGGCCCATTTTGTTGTTGTTGTTCAGTCACACAGTCGAGCCCGGCCCCATTGCTGTATTCTCTTAAAAGAAGAAAACATTTGATAATTCAGTTATGTGTCGTTTGAGCCACAAAGGTCTGAAACGAGAGGGGCAGGTGTCCTCATTTCTGCCCTGGAAGCAACAGCCTTGGTCCTGGAAGCCCTAACCTCAAACATTTTGTGACTGGCCAAAGCTACGCAGAACCAACTAGTTTAATCGCCTCTTTCCCAGTGGGCCACAGCAATGACTCTGGATCTTCCATCAGGAGCGATGGACATTTAAAACTGTCTTTTACTGAGTCAAGTCACTGATCAGTCACAGTCAGTATTTACTGCTCTGACTGGCAGCTGTTCTCCAGGGTCTCAGGCGAAGGTCTTTCACAACACCAATCACCTGAGCCTTTAAACTGGGGGATGCCAGGAATTAAACTGGGTACGTTCTATGCACAAAGCAGGCATTCCACTGGGGCCCTCCCTTTCAAACGACGCTTCCAGATTCTTTTTGTACCTGGCATTTAGTAGCCTACTTTTACAGCTAAATTGTAACTGGCAGGTGGCTTAGCAGAAGCCCTTGACTTCACTTGCCCGGCGCAGCATGTTCAAACAGCCACATTAGCACATGTCTGCATGTGTCACATCACAGTCGTGCATACCTATCAAGTCAGGGTGTGAGACCATTTGTTATGATTCTGATTTGTGAAGCAGAAGGATAACAACTTGTCTATGGATGAAATAGAATGCTAATAAGCTCAGGGGCAGCAAAAAGTAAGGCCTCCACGTAGTGCTTAATTAATGTATGGTGTTTGTTGTCACAATATATGGCAATGGCTATGAGATTAGATGGCACTTCCCCCCCTCCCCCTCCCCAATAAAGTTTATATAAATTCTGGACAAGAGATCAAGCCATGATAACAAAGTAAATCCTCCATCATCAGAGACAGTCTACCTCTGATGTATGGAACACCTGGCAAGGGATGTCTAAATCTATCATGTCTTCTTTGGGAGGCTCCCAGAGACATGTTGCTCTCTACTGTTGGAGAAAAAAAATGCAAGACAGGAGGGATTTTTAATCTGGGCTGTGGTGGCTCAAGTGGTTAAGATGTTGAACTGCAGACCGGAAGTTCGATAGTTCAGCAGTTCAAGACCCGAGTGCCGCATGACAGAGTGAGCGCCTGTCTCTGGCCCCAGCTCCTGCCAACCTAGCAGTTCAAAAGCAAGAAATTGCAAGTAGATAAATAGGTACCACTTTGGTGGGAAGGTAACAGCGTTCCATGTGCCTTGGCAACTAGTCATGCCAGCCACATGACCACGGAAACGTCTTTGGACAGTGCTGGCTCTTCGGCTTGGAAACGGAGATGAGCACTGCATCCCTAGAGTCGAATTCGACTGGCTTTCGAGAAAGGGAAACCTTTACCTTTAATAGCTAGCCAGTTCTTAGGTTTCAATGCCATTCTTGTATTACCTCCATAATTTCTGATGTGGCAACGACATCACAAAGAGATTCTTTGCCTATCTGGTCATGTTTTGGGAATCTCCCACAAAGCTTCTCCCCGTAATGCAAAAATAAAGCATGTCCTGAAGTATTGTAGCTTCCTTTTATTTCTTTCCAGCAGAGGTGGAGAATTGCACCTATTTCAAAAGGGAGATGCAAGAGAAGTCACTCTGAACACAAACAAGGTATTGTTAGTTTTTTTTAAAAAAAATATTTACTTCATTTCTCATCTGCCTTTCTCATTGGCAATCCAGGTGGACTACAGAGGTATAAAAGACAATGCAAATGTCAGTGCGATAAAAATGGGTTGCACAAATGAAATAATGGTGAAATGGGAAAGGGAATGATTTTGTTATTTATTTATATTATTTATGGTCTACCCTTATCACTCAGACTCAAGGCAGATTACACAGAGTGACTCGATACAATCAACAGGATGGGGCATTCAATAAGCAGTGCAATAGGATTCGGGTTATAGCATCAACCAGAAGTCTAAAAACAGGACTAAGGCATGACATTTAATGTGTCAAGGATTAACACAACACATTCAATGGGGCAAAATTCCATAGTAGGACCCCAGTTTTTGGCAAGCTCTACACAGTATTGGCCAGAGTCTCTACTAATTTTTCCCATGTGACTTTGTAAGTCATTTAGTACAATGTAGAAAAGCCCTCTTGAATAAGAACATAAGAACATCAGAAAAGCCAATGTTGGATCAGGCCAATGGCCCATCCAGTCCAACACTCTGTCACACAGTGGCCAAAAATACCAGGTGCCATCAGGATTCCAGCAGTTGGGGGAGGACACTAGAAGCCCTCCCACTGTTGCCCCCCCAGCACCAAGAATACAGTGCATTATTTGCCCCAGACTGAGCGTTCCTATCAATACCATGTGGCTAATAGCCACTGATGGACCTCTGCTCCATATGCTTATCTAATTCCCTCTTGAAGCTGTCCATGGTTGTAGCTGCCACCACCTCCTGTGGCAGTGAATTCCATGTGTTAATCACTCATTCAGGATTGCATAGTTTGGGGAAAGCCAAGAGAGTGGGGTCCTTCCTACCCCCCTCATGAGGGCCAGAACAGAGATAGCACCTGTATGGGCAGTATTTGATTTTGCCCATTTGTAGAACAGCACCTGCAGAAAGCCCTGCTCAGGTGAGCAAAGCCATCATGGCAGAGTGTGGGGGGAGAGAGGAACCTGCAGATATGAAGGTCAAAGGCCATGAAAGGCTTTGCATGTGATAGCTAATCCCTTAAATTGAGTCTGGGCGGTAACTGATGGGCAGCCTGTGGAATGCCTGAAGAATGGGAGTAATATTTCAAATAAACTGTATCTCACAATTAGAGCACACTGACGTACAGGCAGTATAATACATCCAGTAAATAATGCAGTAGAAAGGGGGAAGAAAAGAATGATGGTGAACAATTCCACAGGCAATTAAATTAAAAAAAATCCCTCTGAAGTCACCTTGTGATGACTTTTTCCATACTGAAAATGAGTGTGATGATCTTGCTTCCTTGAATCCATGCCTAAATGCGAACATGGACCCTTCCCCCCAAGTTCCAAGCCTGACGTCTCAGCACTAGACTATTCCGCTGCAGCGTTCAAACTTTGATTGCTTCCTATACACATTTTTGCTGGCAAAGGGAGGCAAGCCGGGGAAACGGCGTCTGCCCTGCACAAAGGCGCTCAGCATCTGATAGCTCATCCCCAGTAGGATCCTTAGGCCGCCCAGGGCCCCTGAACAAATCAGCGCCGGGTGCCTCTCAATAGCAGGTGTTCTCTATCAGCCGCTCGCAGAGCGCATTGAAAAAGCCATAAGCAAGGAGAAGGGGAACCATAATGCATTCCGTCCAGCAGTTAATGGGGGGCAGGGGGGTTCTAAAACCTCTCGCGTAGATCATTGCAAATGTGGTGCCTTGACAAATGTTTTCAGAACAATGGACAGAGGCATGAGCATGAATCCCTTTAACTGTCAGCGGGACAGCTACGACCCTCTGCCATAAGCAGCAGTAGAGAAAAAGACATCTTTTGTCTTTCAGTCATATGGAATCTCTCTCTCTCTCTCTCTCTCTCTCTCTCTCTCTCTCTCTCTCTCTGTTTTCTTTTTGTCTTCTTTCTCCTCCTCACTTTCCTCCACCTCTTAAGGGCCAAACAATACAGGGCTGCCTTCCCTTGAACTGCAGAAGAGGCGGTCATGAAAGATTAATGGGCCTGTGGGCTTCTGGGTAATGTCTTTTGCACTTGTTGTGACAGAAGTATGTTAAAAAGTGCAGGCATCGTGCTCCTCAGGATTAAACAAGGAGTCCTGTATCAAGGGTCACCCGACGCAAACTTTCTCCCAAGGTTTAGACGCGACAGCCACGTTTTATTTATTTTAAGGAAGATTCCAGCACAGTGTTCTTTTGTGCAACTCATTGGACAAGGACAGAGTACAAGGTCATCAAAGAGGAATGGAGGAGGAAAAGGACACAAAAGATGCTGTGGCTCAGAGATGAAGCACCTGGTTTGCATTCACAGGGTCCCAGGTTCAAGCCTGGGCATCTCCAATTGAAAGGTCTCAGGCGGCAGGGGTTGGGACTGATGGTTCTCTGCCAAAGGCCCAGGGGAGGTGATGCTAGTTAGGATAGACAGTGTAGTCTGTGTGCCCTGAATTTAAGATATGAGATATCAAGTATGTATTTGTGGGTATGCGCCATCAAAATGAAACTGACGTAATGGTGACCCCAGCAAGCGGCTTTCAAGGCAAGTTGAGAAGCAGAGGTGGTTTGCCATGGCCTTCCTCTGCAGAGTCTTCCTTGGGGGTCCCCATCCAAATACCAACTCTGCCTAGCTTCCAGGCTGCACTATACACCAGGCTATACTATACAATTCCACACCCAAGTATGTATTAAATGGGCTTTTATTAATGGCTGATCTGTGTAACTCAAAACATTAGGGCAGGTTGTTACCGAAATAGACAACCCTGCTGCTGGCTCCCAGCATTTGTGGGCTATACCAGCCTGGGTTCAATCTCATATTTTGTTGCTTCTGGCTTCTTTGTTCTAGAGCCTCCACAGAAATTGGTGCTGAGGGGTGCTAAGGCTCATCTGCCCCTTCCCACCATAGAGCAACTAAGGGTTTGGGAGCTAAGCCCCAAGGGAGTCCTTTCCTTAAGCCCCAACCTGGCTGTACAGCCAGTGATTGACTTACTCAAACAAGCTTCCTTTTGTCTTGAGTTGCCTTGCCAAATACCCTAGAATTGTCTATGAGCTGTACTAGCCAGCTTGGAGGCAGAAAAGTGGGACATAAATGCTGTAAAGCAATGCATAACTAGATAAATAACATCATGCCTACTATACTATGACCCAACAATATTCCTGACAACTTAGTTAGACAGCCATGCTCGTTCAAAATCCAAAACCAAACAACCACCGAGGTAAACAAAATCTATCAGGACTCACCAAAATGTTGCAAAACTAGTCACAGCCTAACTAGCCTAAAGATCAAGCCTATTTATTAAATGCTCATCTCCATGACTATTCATTCATTTGTTGACTTACTTCAATTCTACCCCGCTCTTCTCCCCAAGGGAGACCCAAAGCAGCTTACCTTGTTCTTTTCTCCTCCATTTAATCATCACAACAACCTGGTGAGGTAGGTTTGACTGAGAGGGTATAACTGGTCCAAGGTCACCCAGCAAACTTCCATGGCATAGAGGGGATTTGAACCTGGGTATTCCAGAGCCTAATCTGATCCTCTAACCACTACACCATGCTGGCTGTCTACTAATGCAAAACCAAAGGTGTTCCTGTGCCTGTTTGAAGAAGGCCCCTGAAGTTCATGCTCCACCCCTTCTGGTGACCCACTAATCATGCCCAATAGGATAGGTTGAGTAGATGGATTAGTGGCATCACAAGCTATCAGCAAGGAGGTGGAGCTGATTTAAATATGTTGCTCCTGCCTCTGCTGATTGGCTGGGCTGCATGAGTCACCCAGAACAGCCAGCCTACTTGAAGCCTCATACTCCATTTCCCATAGGAGAGGGGACAACTATGTCCCTTTGTTTAACAAGAGGCAATGGCATTAAGCTAGGTTGATCCAGTGGTCTGGCTTGGTAAAAGGCAGTCTTCGGTGTTTTGGTGTCACAATCAAAAGCTGAGATCTGATCCTGCAGTCATGTTTAGTTTAGCTCAGTGTTGAACTAGCATCTGAGAATCCAGGTTCGAATCCCCACCCTGCCATGGAAAGTTGATGGGTGACCTTGGGCCGGTCACGCGTTTTCAGACTAACAGACTCATTGTGAGGATACAATGGAGAAGAGGAGAACAACACCAGCTGCTCGGGCCTCCCACTGTGGAGATAGGTGGGGAATAAAGTGAAATCATCATCATCATCATCATCATCATCAATTGATGATGATGATGATAATAATGATAATAATGACTAGCAATATCTCTTGGAGGGAAGGTTCATAAACAATAAAACTTAGCATTTGGAATGCTCAAAATACTTCACACTTACAACAACCCTGCAGTGTAGGTCACAGGTGTTATTCCCATGGGACAGATAGGGAAATGAGACAGAGGCTCAGTGAAGTGATTTCACAACAGAGGGAAGGTTGGAAGCTCAACCTCAGCCACTTAGCCAAAATGCAACATTAGTTCTCAGTTCACAGATTACATTAGAGATACAAGACGGAAACAGAGATAAAGGTCAGGCAGAGATGGAGGAGAGGAGACAAAAAGAAAAACCTGCTGTGATTCAGAAAGGGGGGGGGAAGCTTTGCCGAAGAAATGTTTGTTGAGTCTAAAGACTGAGCTATACACGCTCACATGTGACTCAATATGCTTTCCTTCAGTGACTCACTCATAAAGTGTGAACTTCCTCCTCTGACAGCTGCTATACTTGAGCAATGGGAGGTAGCAAAATGAAATTCAACAGAGACACATGCAAAGTTCAGCAGTTAGGCACAAAGAATCAGATACTAGGAGATGGGGTTGCAGTTGCCAGGCTTGCAAGCTTGGTATGAGTTCGGGATCCTACAACATGCGCAGACCCAGCTCACATCCCGCCCTCCAGTTGAGAACACGCTGACTATGTATGTTTTTGAATGATGGGTTCAACCTCTTCACAGCAGTTCAGCAAGTTGTTTCAATGTATTCCTTCCTAACAGTTCATTATAGCACAACTGGCTTGTTTTGTGCAGGCAGGTTCTCACACAGCCCCACTGAGTTCCACTTTCCCAGTGTGCTGCAGAGGTTAAGAGCAGTGAACTGTAATCTGGAGAACCGGGTTTGATTCCCCACGCCTCCTCCACATGAAGCCAGCTGGGTGACCTTGGGTCAGTCACAAGTTCTCTCACAACTCTCTCGGCCCCACCTCCCTCACATGGTTTCTGTTGTAGGGAGAGGAAGGGAAGATGATAGTAAGTGGCTCTGAGGCTCCAAGGGAAGGGCGGGGTACAAATCCAACTCTCCTCCTTCTCCTCTTCCTTGTTGCAGGTCTGCTCCAGTCAGCAGGCAATTGTTTAAACAGCTTTCCGCCAGCTCATTGAGGCCACCATTTTGTTTGCTGCACCATTGGAGCGCTTTTTAAAGGATTTTTATTTTTTAAAAAAACCCAGTGATTGCTATTGCAAATGAGTACAGAATATTATACCATACATTGCCACAATACACAAGTTCCTCTGTATCCGGCTTCCTTTAAAAAAAAAATCTCTAGCCCTTTTCATGTCTTTATTTATACTCCACTTTCCCCCCCAACGGGGACCCAAAGTAGCTTACATGGTTCTCCCCTCCTCCACTTTATGATTGCTGAGAGAGACTGATTGGCTCAAGGTCACCCAGCAAGCTTCCATGGCAAAGTGGGGATTCGAACCCAGTTCCCCCCCAATCCTAGTCTGATGCTCTAACCACTGCGCTACACAGATTCTACAGATCATACTGCCTCCCCTTCCCTGGCAAGAGATGGAGACAGGATATTGGGGGAGATGGAAGGGATGAAGAAAACATTTATCAAAAAGTGACCAGTGGAAGGATTTCTGCTTCATATATAGTGTTAACTAAAACAATGGCTTGAATCCAGAACATACCAGAGAATCTCGCCCTTCCTTTTCTACCTCCCCACAGCTATGCTTCTAATGCAACAGAATGAGCTGCAGGGGGACATCAAAATCGACAGAACTCCAGTGCATGCAGAAGAAGCTTTAGACATGCTGGAAGGGCCTTTTGAATTGTGGACCAAAGCAGAGTGTGACCCATAAAAGCTTAGGTCTTGATAAAAGTGTGATTCTTTAAAGTACTGCAAAGTCTTTTTGTTGTTGCTATTTTAGAACAATATCCCTCCTTACCGCTTTTTGAATAATTTCTATTACCTTTGCAAAAATGTCTGTTCCCTCATTGATGCACAAAGCTGTAGCTTTGGGGTTAAGCTGAAGAAAGATGAATATTCCAGCACCCCAGTTTACCAGTTCAAAATGCTTTGCAAGACAGCTTCTCTCCAAGCCACATCAAACAATCCTTGCAAAATAAGACTCTGGAGCAAAGCTAAGATCTTTGCAAGACCTTTGCCAGTGTACAGATTAGCTACATTTAGTGAAGCCCAAAGACAGCTGAAAGCGAAGGTCTGGCACCAGATGAACAATTGGGGGGGGGGGGTATGCATTCATTTCTAGAATAAAACAAATTGGCTTGTAGCCAAACATCTGGTAGTGCAACATGTATCAGTCCCCCCCCCCGTTCCCATTTCCCCAAGAATTTCTGTAGATACCCTAAAAAAGATATTGCCAGGAGCCACAGGAATTGCAGGGATGAAAAGGTATCTGCGTCAGAAGCTGCAGAGATCTGAAGGAATGAAGCTGTCTTATGCAGTCAGACCAAGGTCAGTCTTGTTTGTGCTGACTGGCAGTGGCTCTCCAGGGTTTCAAGCTGAGGTCTTTCTCTTCACCAATTTGGTGTAATGAGCCAGTTTGGTGTAGTGGTTAGGTGCGCGGACTCTAATCTGGGAGAACCAGGTTTGATTCCCCCCTCCTCCACTTGCACCTGCTGGATGACCTTGGGCAAGCCATAGTTCTGGCAGAGGTGTTCTTGAAAAAGAGCAGTTTCTGTCAGAGCTCTCTCAGCCCCACCTACCACACAGGGTGTCTTTTGTGGGGAGGGGAAAAGAAAGGGGACTGTAAACTGCTCTGAGACTCCTTTGGGTAGTGTAAGGTGAGGAATAAATCCAATCTCCTCTTCTTCACTGACTGTCCCTTTTAACTGGGACCTACTGCATACAAAGCAAATTAATTATTTTTCATGTGGTACTGTGTGTGGAATAAAAACTGAAGAAAAAAAGGGAGGGGGGCTCAACCCAAAATGTAGCTGCGATCTAAGAGGGTCAAGCGAACATATAAATTATATTTAAAAATACAAATATTTATTAGGGTGTACACAAAACTAAAACATACATACGGTTAAAAGAAATAGTCTAAATATCATACTCTTACAGCTTATATCATCAAAGCTGATAGTTATACATATCCAATTGATGGGTAAAACCTATGACCTAAGGACCATACACGTTATGTATATATACAAAACTCTTTATGCATGTACTTCTGGATGTGTGTCAGTGCAAAATAAAGAATATTGACCACTGAGGAAGGCCCAAAAGGGCCAAAACACATATGATCCTTAGGTCATAAGTTTTACCCATCAATTGGATATGTATAACTATCAGCTTTGATGATATAAGCTTTAAGAGTATGATATTTAGACTATTTCTTTTAACTGTGTGTTGAATAGCCAGGGGATCCCAGAAGGGATTGTTTGGCTGTCGAAGCTGTAGCTCTTTTGGGCACCACTAGGTGGCGAGCTATGCTCCTTTTTAGGCTGAGCATACTGTGACTTGCCTAAGATCACCCAGCTAGCTTCAAGTGGGGAAGTGGGGAATCGAACCTGGTTCTCCAGATTAGAGTCTGCCCGTTCTTAACCATGACGTCAAACTGGCTCTCTCTGCATACAGAGCAGATCCTCTACCACTGAGCCATTGACCCTCTCTAAATTGCTCCCTCCTTTCTCTTTCTCTTGTGATGCACTGGTTGAAGGAAGGGGGCGAAGTCACCTGATTCCTCTTCCTCACTGCAGTCCCTCCAACACCTTTGGATTTTCCTGCGTATAGATCTGATCTTCAGGGCTCAACTTTCCAGAGATCCAAAGGGGAGCACGAGGAAGATCCACGTCAGGCAGCTTATTCCACTGGTGGTTTCTTGGAGGCAACCAATGCTCTCTCTAAGCTGTGGAGTCTTGTGACCAAAATTCTATGGAGGGGTGGAGGTTGCCCCCGTTCTGACTGAAGGAAAGGGAGGGAGGAGGCAAGGCCGTTAGGGCTGCCAGTCTCCAGGAAGGGCCCTGTGAATCTCCTCAAATCACAATCCCTTTCCAGACTGCAGAGTTCAGTTCCCCTGGAGGAGATAGCTGCATTGGAGGACGGACTCTATGACATTATTCCCCGTGGAGGTCCCTCCCTGCCCCAAATCCTGCCCTCCCCCAAGGTCCACTCCAAAATCTCCAGGAAGTTCCCAACATACAGTTGGCAGTCCTAAGCAATGCTCCCTCTAAGCTGTGGAGTCTTGTGAGCGACTGGCATTAAAACCGTGAGCGAGCAATTTGGCTCCTGCATAAATGAGTTTGCTCTGGAGCCATCCCTTCCTGAGCTAGGACAAAAAGGTGTGAGCTGGAGGCTAAAAAGAGACTGGGTGCTAGCTCACACTCACTCAGCTGAGAGGGAACACTGGATGCAGGGCTGGCTCACCCACCAGTCAAACTAGACTTTTGCCTATGGCGGCTGGGCCATGGCCCCTGGTGGTGGGCACCAAAATACCCTGCCGTCCTGCTGCCCTGCCCCCCCCCTTGCTGGGAAGGTACTCTTAAAAGACTTATGGCCGAGGCACCCCACGTGCCACTGGGGGGATCAGGCAGGAAAAGTTCCCCCGGGGCTGGGATGGCACCCTTTAAATCTTCATGGCATCTCCTTTCTCCGCTCTCCTTCCCGCCTGCCCCCACATGCCAGATGGCTGGAAAAAGGCGATGCTGGAGTGGCTGCTTGGGTGATCTCTTAGGTGCGTGGGGATCTGTGAAGAGCTTCGGCAGCACCACCCCGTGCGCCTGATCTCTCCACGCGGTATCACAGGTCCCTTTAAATCTCGGGGAGAGGGGGTGCCGCTGGAGGTGGTCGGGGCCAGGAGCGGAGTGTGCTTAAGAATGCCACTCCCGTGAGTCCATGACCAGAGTCCTTTCCCTGCTTACCAGAGGAGAATCCACCCCCGGGGGCTCATTAAGGGTGCGGCTTTTGATGACCACGTTGGCCGTGCCCTCCCTCACCCTGTTTTCTCCTTCCATTTCCCTCCCTCCCATTCACTCTTCTGGCTTCAGGGGAGACGGTCACACGTGGGAAGGGCTTGGCTGGTCCCAGTGGTGCAGGCGCGCCTGCTGTTGCCGAGGGGGGAGGTCTGGGGTCCGAAGGCAGCAGGTGGGGTCAGCAAAACAGGGTGAGGGTCCCCATGAGCCGGCCAGCACTTAGAAATGAGGCCAGGGAGGAAGGAACCGTGGGGCACCTTGTGGGGGGGAGGAGAAGGGAGGGAGTCCCCCAGTGTCAGGATCAGAGTGATTCATGGAGGATAAGTCTATCAGTGGATACTAACCACTGAGGGGAGTGCCGAGTTTGCATAGAGGAAAGTCTTCCTTCTCTCCAGGGCCCACCTGGAAGTTGGCAACCTCGTAATTGGTGGGCGCACAGGGGGGGCACTAGAAGGTAGCCTCGCCTAGTGTGCAAAAAAACCTGGAGCTGGCCCTGACTGGATGCAACCTATTTTCCCATCTAGAGACCAGGAATGCTGAATGCCTTAGAGACCGATAAGATTTTTGATGTGTAAGCTTTCAAGAGCCAAAGCTCCCTTCGTCAGATATCCAGTGAAGGGAGCTTTGACTCTTGAAAGCTTACACACACACACACACACCCAAATCCTGTTGGTCTCTACGGTGCTCCTGGACTCAAAACTAGCTGTTCTGCTGAAGACCAGCAAAGCTACCCTCCGGAGTCACCTATTTCCCCAGTCTCACTGGGGCTCAAGGGGTTAATTTCCAAGGCAGGACTGCCTGGCTGGAGATGGCATAGGTTGATAAATTCACCTGGATTTATTTTTAATTCATTCTGCAAGCAACGTTAAGCTTTCCCCTCCCTCTCTCGCTGCTTGCCAATATACCTATTATGTACACTCATAAGGGTTTCGGATAATAAAACTCAGGCTTATAAGTTGGTGATAAAAATAATGCGTAGATAATGAAATAATTATGAAGTGCCTCCTTGGTGAAGACAAAACAGCTTTTCCCCTCTGTTTGCCTCTTTTTTTATCTTTTACAGCATTGAACAGGCATGTACATAAACCCCGCCAAAAAGAGAGAGAGAGGAAGGGAGGGAGAGAAGTGCTATTACTTGGCTTTAAAGAAATACCTTCCATCTGTAGTAGAATACTTATAAATAGATTCTCAAGGAAATAAAAGATAGAAACCAAGCAAAATGGACTTGTGTTTCTGAAAGCAAGAACAGCATTTCTGCCTCATCGTCGGCCCATTAAAATTAGATTTTAGGGAGCTTTCAATGTAGTAAATATGCATGAACAGACATGTCCCATAGTTACTAAAAAACCCATGGATTGCCTGGGTTTTTATGCTTAGCAGGTTTGTAAACAGGCTGCTCCTCTTGTCTGGGAAGTATCTCCTCCAGGTGATCAGGCAGGGAAGATGCATAAACTGGACAATGTCTGTATTTCTTGCTATTGCAAATAGAGATGGGCACAAACCTGGAAAATGTGCTACGTATGATTTCATGGCATGAGTGGTTCACGAACCGTGAACTATCATAGACCTTTTCACACTAGGCAAGCTGGTTCAATTAATGAGGTTTATGATGCAACAGAACACCCCCTTGACATGTTATAGACACCAAGCTTGCAGGAGATCTTTGGCTGACTCTCCTCTACCTGCTCTCCAAGTTTGGTGAGGATTGGAACTACAGGGTCTGAGTTATGCCTCCTCAAAGAAGGAGCCACCAGGAAAATACTTCCTGGGGAAATGACAGTCACAGGTTCAGGAGTGTATAGAATGGTCCCTGTGCAAGCTAGAGTCATCAAGCTCATGGAGAACCTCTGTCTGACTCTCCTTTACATGCTGTCCAAGTTATGTGCAGGCTGGAATTAGGGCCCCCGAGTTATCACCCCCCCAAAATGAAAGTATCCCCAACCTCCATTGTTTCCAATGGAGGAAGGAAAGAGCAAAAAAGCAAGGGCAATAGAAGCCCAATGGAACAGAATCTAAGTCCCAGAGAATCTCTACAGTGGAAACTGAAGGTGGGGGACATTTCTGCAAGCCCAGCAGAACCAATGCAACTGTGGCGCTGCAAGCCGAACAGGACTAAGGTCAAGCCAGGAAAGGCAGGCACAGGTTCAAAAGTCTCCAAAGGCAAGTTCTGACAGACAGAAAGGCAGACATGACAAGGTTTTCAATAGGGGCTCCCCAAAATCACCCCACAATAGCTTGGCGGGCACCCAGCCCCACCAGACTCACAAAAATCAGAGTTTTCCATTTCAAGTGATTAGTGAATCCAATTGTCTTGCATAATAAAGACTGTACAGTTTTTTTTTTGCCCTACCAAATGTTTATGTATTGAAAGTTTCATACACTGAAATTAATGCCCAGGGACCATGTCAAGTATGTTTCTAAGTAATAGTTGTGCCTTTAAGGTTGTTTCCATATTGAATATTAGGACTGGCTCCTCTACAAGCTCTCCAAGTTGGGGGCAGATTACATTTCTGGGCTCCCAGTTATGGACTCTTCACCCAAAAGGTCTCCCACATTTATACCTTCCTACCCCTCCTGAGTATGAACACCTGTGTGCCATGACGGTGAAAGTGGATGTGAAGGGTGCTTGTCATGGAGGGAAGAAGTTCTCCACCCTTTGACAGGCCTGTAGCCAGGATTGTATAATTCGGGGGGCCTTTAAATAAGTCAGGGGGCACTGATGTCACAAAATAAAATAAAGACTCACTTTTGCAGCATTTGCACTCTGCCTGCCTGAGCAGGGAAGTAAGCCATGCTCGGGGAAGGGGAGGCAGTGGGGAGTCTGCTGGGTGGCTCAGAGAGTTGGTGGTCCTCCAGGTGGCCCATGGAGTCGAGGGAGTGAGGCTGGATGGAAGTCGGGAGAGCAGTCCCTGAAATGCCCTACTGTAGCTACAGGCCTGCCCCTTGCATACCACAGGACCCCACCCCTGGGCACCCAACCGATCCTGCCAGGCCATTGGATCCCAGCCCTAGCAGGGCATCAGCAGGGGTCTCAGCGCCTTCTTCCCCGATCTGTTCCTTATGCTCTCCGCAGAGGCAAAAGAGTTGTTAGCACTGCTCAGAGACAGCGGAGCTGGAGCTGCTTCTTCTGCTGCTGGAAGAGGAGCAGTAGGCATGCCTGGGGTGCCCCCTGGATTTCCCCATGCCCCACCAGCCAAAGTTTTCTGGCTACGCCCCTGGTGCAGACTACCGACACCTTCCAGCCAAAGTGGAGCATTTTTAAGCCCCACTGATTTCATTTAACAGACATTTACGTGTGTTGTTAACTCTCTCACTTAGATCCCTGGGACTGAACGTGCTTCACTTTCACATTATCACTATCCTTATAGATTTGTTACATATAATCAATATGATATCCAACGGGAAAGTAAATTAAAGAAAACAGAAGTTTTATGGGGGGAAAGAGACGGAGAATTGATTCAAAACTTCACCAAATGCACACAGGCTGAAAAAGTTTCAAGTTTTAAAAAGTCCACCAAGTCCCTGTAAAAATATTATCAGTGCTGCCAAAATCCTTCAGTGCTTATATGTGTACAGGACATTTTTATTCAGGGAGGGAGAGGGGAGGGAAAATCAGGAAAATTGATTTCCTCATCTGTAGATTACATTAAATACAAGCTGGCTGAGCAGACAGATTTGATCCTTTTTTTTATTTTGAGAGATCCACAGATTTCCCACATTCTCACTTTCCCGTTTCTTGGGGGGGGGGGGATGTTTCTGTTCTGCATGTATTTTGCTCCCTCTAGTGGACAATTATATATAGCATTGGTTTATTTCCAGTATTTCTCCCTGCAGATTGAATTGTTTCATATTTAAACCTCCCTGCAAGTTTTTGTGCTGGAAATAAACTGTTGTGATATCAAATTTCCAGTATTTCTCCCTGCAGATTGAATTGTTTCATATTTAAACCTCCCTGCAAGTTTTTGTGCCGGAAATAAACTGTTGTGATATCAAATTGACCAGCAGAGGGTTCAAAACACATGTGGGACCCCCCCCTCAAAAAACAGCCACTTAGAAGTGAGGAAAATGAAAACACAGAAAAGCCCATAGCCACATTGAGCTAATAATGGTATTTATCAGGTCAATGGTTGCAGTGCTTTTTTACACTAGCCCTGCAGAGTAAATGGCTCCTGAACAGTTGCAGTGTTCCTCGACACAAATATCAACACCACTTCATATCTAAACATCAACTCCACCTCATATCTACCTGAGAGAACTGAGCGAGAAAACTTCACCTGGTGATTGTGTTCATCTCAAAGAGCATAGCATGCCTGGTATTAAGGACATTACTTCCTTCTTCATAAAAAACATAAGAGAAGCCAATGTTGGATCAGGCCAATGGCCCATCCAGTCCAACACTCTGTCATACAGTGGCCAAAAATACCAGGTACCATCAGGAGGTCCAGCAGTGGGGTTGGGACCCTAGAAGCCCTCCCACTGTCCCCCCCCCAAGCACCAAGAAGACAGAGCATCACTTGCCCCAGACTGAGAGTTCCTATCTATACCTTGTGGCTAATAGCCACTGATGGACCTCTGCTCCATATGTTTTTATCTAATTCCCTCTTGAAGCTGTCCATGCTTGTAGCCACCGCCGCCTCCTGTGGCAGTGAATTCCATGTGTTAACCCAATAGTTCCCACAGTTCTTTGGTTTGGAACTGTAAATGAAATGGGTTCAAATGTATAGTGTAGAATGGCCCACTATTTCCTTCAGTCATGACTCATGCAGGTGCAACGTGGCACACATTTCTGTGACTTGAAATAATCATCAATTGTTCATACATTTTTTTGCCATCAAGTCACAGCTGATTTATGGTGACCCCACAGGATTTTCAAGGCAAGAGCCATTCAGAGGTGGTTTGCCATTGCCTGCCTCTGCATAGCAACCATTGTATTCCTTGGTGGTCTCCCATCCAAATATTGACCATGGCCGGCCCTGCTAAGTTTCCAAGATCTGATGAGATCAGGCTAGCCTGAGCTACCCAGGTCAGGGCGTTCTTACAAATACATAACAATAACTGTAAAATTTAGACCCCTACATTTGAGGTCTAAAAGATTTGCTGATCAAGTTTCAGTTATGCAAATTATATTTATTTTCTGTTTTACAGAATTTCCTATACGTTCTTTGGAAGCTGTTGGTCAGAAATCCCTAAATTAGCAGAGTGTTCTTGGTCAGCATTTCTTTGATCTACCAGTAACAATTACCTTTATAAATGAGCTTTCTTAGCAAAGTCAAGGGCTTTGTTTTATTCCTAACGTCCAAGGTTCACCTGAAACAATGACAAACATCTAGCATGCCTAGCAACTTGCCAACAATACTAGCTGTGGACAAGTCAGGAGACGAGGAAGATTAAGCATGGCATTTGTTCAGATGGCTGGAAGACTTTGTTAGGGCTTTTTCAGAAAAGTAAGATTTATGGCTGTGCTTAATGAATGCTAATCGTTCTGTTATCGGGCAAAAGCCTTACAAACATCCCTCTACACTGTAAGGTTAAAGTGAGTCTGAAAAGTTAAGCTCGGGAAAGTAAAATATCACTGGTGGTTTGTTCCTGATGGGTTTCTGCTTCCCCAGACATAATTTGGACTAGTGCAATTGAAGCATTTAGATTCAGGAAACCTGTGCAATTTCCACCTACATTGAATATAGATTAGGTCCTCCACAGCTTTATGGGATGATGTACTCAGCACACAGTGGGCAGGGGGCTCACACCATCTAATGAGAGGGTCAGCAATGTCTTCTGAGACCAGATTATGAGGTCCCAACTCTTTCTATTAAATTAGTGAATAATTTATGGATTCATTTTTATGTTTTAATCCCAGTCTCCCTCCAAGGAGCTCACGTATGTGCATCATCCCATGTTCTATTCTCAGAACAACTCTACTTAGGATAGGCTGAGAGAAAGTGGCAAAACCCAGATCTTCCGGCAAGCTCCTTGACAGAGTGCGGATTTGAAGCAGAGTCACCAAGATCCTAGTCTAACACCACAACCACTACATCATGTGCAAGCCAGGATATGGACCCACAGGGTGCTGAACCAGCATGGCAGAAACCATTTTGTAGTCAGTCAATGGGAGTTAGCAGAGGTCCTGCCTGGACTATGAACTCTATAGAACCACAATTAGACTCACTCTGCAGTACCATGGACAGCTCCCAATAGGATTCAGGTTCCCCTTTCTACATTTGAGCTGCAGGGCTACACCAGTGGGCCCACAGCCATCTCTTCTGTAACCAGGCAGAAAAAAATCCTTACACTCTACAGTATGTATACCTATTATTAACTCTTGTGTGCATAAGGGTTAAATCCAACACTATCACTGAAACCAGGACAGAGCATCCTTCTAATTTCAGACCAAGCAACCCGGGGAACATACAGAAAGGGAAGCAACAGGAGGTGCTCACTGCCACAGGAGGTGGTGGCGGCTACAAGCATGGACAGCTTCAAGAGGGACTTAGATAAACATATGGAGCAGAGATCCAGCAGTGACTATTAGCCATAAGGTATAGAGAGGAGCGCACAGGCTGGGGCAGGTGATGCACTGTATTCTTGGTGCTTGGCGGGGGGGGGGGCAACAGTGGGAGGGCTTCTAGTATCCTGGCCCCACTGCTGGACCTCCTGATGGCACCTGGTATTTTTGGCCACTGTGTGACAGAATATTGGACTGGATGGGCCATTGGCCTGATCCAACATTGGCTTCTCTTATGTTCTTATGTAACTGCAAAGGCATGGATTTCAGACATGTTGTGCAGCTTCCATAGTTAACATATAATTTTGGGTGACTACAGTTCTAAAACTTTTGCTGTTGTGAGGAAAGTGGCTTTGATTCTGTCTTCTGCTGAATGC
The DNA here is from genome assembly GCF_001447785.1 of Gekko japonicus. Classification (NCBI taxonomy): domain Eukaryota; kingdom Metazoa; phylum Chordata; class Lepidosauria; order Squamata; family Gekkonidae; genus Gekko; species Gekko japonicus. Next base: position 273,941 of record NW_015166445.1, on the reverse strand, counting down.
TCATAAAAACATAAGAAGAGCCCTGCTGAATCAGACCAGTGGTCCATCTAGTACAGCATCCTGTCTGACACAGTGGCCAATCAGTTCCCCTGGATGGTCAACAACAGGGCATAGAGACTGAGGCCTTCCCCTGATGTTGCCTCCTGGCTCTGGGATTCAGAGGTTTAGTACCTTGAATGTGGAGGTTCTCCTCAGCCACCATGGCTAATAGCCATTGATGGACTTATCCTCCATCAATCTATCTAATCTCCTTTTATAGTTGCTTATTCCTGTGGCCATCACAACATCCTCTGGCAGCAAATTCCACATTTTAATCACTCTCTGCATAAAATAGTATTTTGTTTTGTCTGTCCTGAACCTACTGCTCATCAGCTTCATTGGATATCCTTGAGTTCTAGTATTTTGGGAGAGGGAGAAAAAAGGTCTCTTTGTCAACTCTCACCACCCCTTGCATAATTTTATAAACCTCTATCATGCCCCTCCCCTTTAGTCAATTCTTTTCTCATCTGAAAAGTCCCAGATTCTTCATCCTTTCCTCATAGACCAGAACTGCACACTGTATTCCAAATGAGGGCAAACCATAGATCTATAGAGGGGCATTACAATATTGGCTGCTTCACAATATTGGCCATTTTATTCTCAGTCCCTTTCCTAATAATCCCTAAAATAATATTCCCACTGAAACTCCGTTCCTCTTTCAAGGGATTGCATACACACACACCAGAAAACTATTTATTTATTTTGTTTTATTTAGAGCCTACATTTCTCTCCAGTGGGGACCTAAAGCAGCTTACATCCTTCTCCTCTTCTCCATTTTATCCTCACAACAACCCTGTGAGGTAGGTTAAGCTGAGACTGTGTGACTGGCCCAAGGTCACCCTGTGAGCTTCCACAGCAGAATGGGGATTTGAACATGGATTTCCCAGGTCCTAGTCTTTACACTTTAACCACTACACCACACTGGCTCTCAAGAGGCTCCATCAGTTGTGGAACCTTGTTCTATGAAAAGCATATGCTGATCCAACAGAGTCAGATAGTTAGAAAATACCTAGCTATTTTAAATGAGCTTCACTCTAGGACATGGATAAATATATCCTAGGATACCCAACAAGTTTGTTAAGGTTATTTTGTACTTAATATTTGACAACTGATGGAGAATAGGTAAGGTGCAGCAAGATCAAAGATGAGCAAATGTTGTCCAAATCTTCAAAAAAAGGGGGGGGGGGAAACTACTAACAAGTCACCTCAACATTTCTCAGGTATCATGTTCTCCTGTACAGAGTTGTCAGGGATGCAGTCAGAGAGCAGTCCAGCAGCTGGTCTTTAGGCTAAGCAAAGTGCAGTTTTGAGGAATCATAGCCAGGAGCATCGTCAACCAGTCTTAAGTCAAAACACAGAGCAAACAGAGTCTGAGGGAGTTGTCAAGAGCTGGTCCACCAGTCACAGACCCAGAGTCAAGGATAATGACTTGTTGGTACTACATGGAGCAGCCTCTCTGCTCAGCTTCTATAGGTATTAGTCAGGAGGCCCTATTTCCAGCCTGCTGCTTAGAAGCAGTCCGGTAATTACTTATCATCCTTAAGCAACTGAAGACAGGCCAGGAGGCGTGCACTCTGTCTTCCTTCTTGAAGCTCTGCTTTACGTTTTCGCCGTCTCCTTTCACAGAGCGTGGGTGACCGGGGAGGACTGATAGTAACCACCTGGCCTTCGTCTGTCCAGACAGGGCTGGGAGTGTGCTGTTGAGTCATTGCCAGCTATTGTCAATGAGCCAGGCTTCAGTTCATCTTGTGTGCTGGTTTCTGCTGATCCACTGTTGCTTCCCTGAAGTTCATTTTCATCCGAGCAAACCCCTTCTCTTAAAGCATCCTGGCCATTGCTCTGTTCCAACTGGAGGCCAAGCTGGGGTTCAGGCTGACCCATGCCAACACTGATATCTGGTAAAATTCTAGAATGGATCTGTTGTTTGCTCTGTGAACCTCTAGAAAAGAATACACTGATTACTAGAATGGATTGATTAACAATATGCCTGAGCAAGACTAACCACTTTTTGTGATAAATTAGCTAGTTTAATAAGACTATGGGAATGCTGTAGACATTGTACATCTTAATTTCAGACATTTTATCCTTGTAGACAAGATGGTTCAGTGTGGGTTGAACAATACCACTGGTAAATGGATTTATAGTTGATGGAACCACCATAGCCAATGAGTGCTTATTGATGCTTTTGTATCTCTCTGGAGGCAGGTCTCCAGTGGAGTGCCGCAAGGCTCTGTGCTATGCCCTGTGCTGTTCAACATCTTTAGAAATGATACAGATGAGGGTTTATAGGGGATGCTTATCAAATTTGCAGATGACACGAAGCTGGGAGGCATAGCTAACACCAAGGAAAACGGTCAGGATTCAAAGTGATCTTGACAGGCCGGAACACTGGGCCAAGACCAACAAAATGAATTTCACCAGAGATAAACATCAAGTCTTACATTTAGATACTCCCCCCCCCCAAAAAAAGTACAAATATCAGATGGAGAAAGACCTGGCTTCACAGCAGCAGTACATTTGAAGAGGATCTAGGTGTCTTCGTTGATCAGAAACAGAACATGAGCCAGCAGTGTGATGTGGCAGCTAATGCATTTAACTGAAGCATCATGTCCAGACCACAGGACATAGTGATTCCTCTGCATTCTACTCTGATTGGCCTCATCTGCAGCACTGTGTCCAGTTCTGTGTAGCCTGCTTTAAGCAGGACATTGACAAATAAGACAACGCCCACAAGAGGGTGACCAGCATAGTGCAGGGTCTGGAAACCAAGCCCTATGAGGAACAGTTGAAAGAAGAGGACATGTTTAGCTTGGAAAAAGGAATATTCAGGGGAGATATTATCACCATTTTTAAATATCTGAAGGGCTGTCATACAGAAGATGAAGCAGACTTCTTCTCGTTTCTTCTCTGCCTTGTTAGAACCAGGATGCCTCAAAGAGTGAATCACCTAGGTTTGTGGATGGCTGGATGAGTCTCTTCTGGGTTCATAACCTGATATAACTAATCCTTTTTATTGGATACCTCTTCGGGGAGTTCCAATTCAGTCTACGAATCCAAAGAATTCAGAACCGCAAGACCTTCCAAATAGACAGTTCTGGCACACTGCCAGAGCTTAAAAACTCCTCCTGAGGGACCAATCAAAACAGGTTCCTTCACTTGTTCCTAGTTTGTTGAATAAGAGAGTGTGGGGTTAACTTGAGACCCTAAAAGCAGACAATCCGCTGAACTCTCTTGGTTTCAGCTAGGCGCAATATGTGGAATGTAGATTCTTGGTTGTATTATTTTTCATCACAGATGTGGAAAGGAAAATTGGACTGTGCAAAAAACTTTAGTAGTAAAAGTTGTGTGGAGGTAGAACTGGGAAATGGGGACTGAACAAAGGAAAGAAAGACCTTCCTCTGACTGCCAGAAGACCTACTGGGATGTCTTCTCTGTTTTAAAGAGGACTGAAAGAAAGTGCCTCACGATTTCCATTACTCTGTCGTACAGAAGCTAAGGACTTGTGCCATGTTTCAGGAGTCCCTGGTTCAAATTTCACTGCAGCTGCAAACTCACCAACAGTCTCAATGCAGGCATTGTGTTCTTGGCTCCTCTTCCTCAGTATGGGATTGGTGAGATAATGGTAAGTGATTTTTCCCCTTTTTTTGGAGATCTATCAGGCTCCTATGCCATCTTGTCTCCACAGAGCTCAAGGCAATGTACACACCCTCCCCCTATATTCTGTCAACTAGCTTGAAATACAGGTTAGTCTGAGGGTATAATCACACATTCCAAAGTCCTCATGTCTACCATATGTCCACCTCAGTCCTGCCAACCAGACACATGCTGGGAAGGCCATGCTTAGGATCTAGGGCCCTAGGACCAATGTTCCCTCTAAGCCGTGGAGTCTTGTGAGCAAAAATTCTGCTTTGTGAGCTACTGGCATTAAAGTTGTGAGTGAGCGATTTGGCTACAGCATCAATTACTTTGCTCTGGAGCCATCCTTCCTGATCCAATAAGAAAATGTGTGAGCCAGAGGCTAAAAAACTGTGAGCTGGCTCACACTAACTCAGCTTAGAGGGAACACTGCCTAGGACGTAGGGGCCTGATTCAGATCAAGGCCAAAGTGCACAGAGAGAGGGGCTCAGGCCTCTCCCCACCATTTCCCCAACCTGAAACAGCCCCGCGGAGTCACTAACTGTCCCATTTGGAAAGCTTACATGAATTGATGGGCTACATGTAAGTTTCCCTAGTGGAGCATTTAGCATGTAGCCACTCTCTGGGGCCATTTCAAGTTGCAAAAATGGCATGGTGGGGAAGGCTTAAGGCCCCTGTCTCCATGCACTGTGGTCCCTATCCACATCAGCCCTTCACTTGCCTGGGAACTGTGCCAAGCATGGAATTCCTAGAGGTGGCCTTTTGACAGGATCCGGGGGGGGGGGGGCACAGGGCCTTTGCAACATGTGACAAGTCCCTCAGAGAGGGGGCCCGGAGGCACGCAATGAGCTTAACAGATAGTGAGGATTTTTGAAACTAGATTGCACTGCTCAGATTCCCTTGGAAGTGCAGTATGGGAAAAGAGGAGCCCTCCTGCTGTGACATGCAACATCCATTGTTGAGGATGAATCACCATGGGAGAAGTGGCTATTTTCTAGTGGCCTTTCCGGAGCCCTAAAGATGCAATGGCCTTGGCAACAGCAGAAGCATCAGAGGGCTGAACTGAAGGCTTTAGTGATGCCTGCCCCTCCTAGTCTTCCGGCAGTGCCTCAAAGATATAAAGCTCACATTTTTAAAAGGAGGGGGGTTGTCTCATATTCCATAAGCATATGGAGCAGAAGTCCATCAGTGGCTATGAGCCACAAGGTATAGATAGGGACTCCGGGGCAAGGGATGCTCTGTATTCTTGGTGCTTGGGGGGAGGCAACAGTCGGAGGGCTTCTTGTGTCCTGGCCCCACTGCTGGACTTCCTGATGGCACCTGGTACTTTTGGCCACTGTGTGACAGAGTGTTGGACTGGATGGGCCATTGGCCTGATCCAACACTGGCTTCTCTCTTATGTTCTTATATAGCTTTGTGAGCCGCTTTAGGGGCCAGTGTTGCTGGACGAGTGGGATAGAAATGCTCCTGTGAAAGAAGCGCTCTAAATATCCCACCATGTCATGCTATAAAAAAGTGAAACTTTTTTCCCTTTGCAACCCCTGCCCCCCATGAAGGGCTCTTCTTTCAGCTGAGACGCTCGGGCTCCCCAACATCTTGCAGCAATTACTTCCTACTCTATCGCAGGTCACCCCGAGCCCGAACCTTCAGACAGATCACTGCTCTGCAAACTCAAAACCTGACTCAATTTTTGTGTTGTTGGGTTTTTTTGTTTGGTTTTTTGTTTTTAAAAAAGAGAGAATCCTTCATTAGACAGCACAGGTGGCTCATTGCTTAGGTACACTCTCTTTAATGGGCAAGATATAACTTTTCCCCTGCAGCTGCTGCACGGAGCAGAGGAGATAAGTGTTTCACACTGGGCACCTTTTTCATGCTTCAACGAGGGCTCCGGGTTTTATAGCCACCCCACTGGTTTTCAGCACCAGAGAACAATGAGCAGCTAATAGAATCCCTCCATTCAGATTTCCCTGCCGTCCTGGCTGCTGTTGCTCTTTGTCTCTCTCCTGGGATGGTATTTTTCATTGCTATTCTTTGGATTTTGTTCAAGACAGTCTGGCTGGATCTTAATGTCTGCCAGCCTTGCAGATGCCTAGATGGCGCTCGCCTGTTTCGTAAAGGTCTCCTGCCTCATCATCTGGAGAAGATTCTTATCTGCCACAGAGAGCCAGGCAAGTGGTTGTACTCCAGCCCAACTGCGACCCAAGAAATATCTGTTTTCTGAGCTGTTCACCAGACTGAAATATGCCATGTCTTACAGGTGTTAGACCGTTGCTCTGCCTGCTAAGCAGGCATACTTGAACACCTCTGCTGGTTCATCTCACATCCTGCTCTGCTTGATGTATCCGATCAAATTCAGATTGTTCATTTTTGTATGATCATCAGTCCATCAGTCCACCACCCATCTCCCAATACTGCCACCTCCTCCTATGTTTATAAAGTACCCAGTAAAGCACCTTGGTAAAAAGAGAGAGAAAGATTTTTAAGATGAAGCTTACTACTTAGGCATCTCTGTAAGCCTTCCCTGACTAACCATGAACCCAGCTAACCTAGGAAACAGTTCTTGTGAACACTTCTGGAGTGAATGATGCTGACAACATAGGCACAAAAAGCAGTAAAAGCAATCTAATCAGTGTCACCCATTTAAACTATGCATCTAGCTGCACAGGCACAAGGAAGGGATGAAAGCAAGGGATTCTGTATTCTATAAGTTTATCACTGTAATGACCTGACTGTGACTCTGGTTGAGGCATCCTTCTTCACCAATCAAGGAGATCTCATTTGGAGAGCTGGCAAAAGTAGCTTCAAGCCACAACAAGCTGGCCCTGTAGCAAAAGTGGATATTTTACATGCATAGAGCTGCTGAAGATGAAGTTTGACAACAAGTGTCAAGTTGATTTGATCAGGTGATAGTTTATGTGTAGTTGAGGGAGTTTGCACAAGGTAAATTTGCCTGGTGATCACATTCATGTAGAAGTCTACAGTATGCCTACTACCAAGACCTTCTTCTGGTTACATCTTCTGGTTAAACCTCATGGAGGCCCCAAAGTGGAATGATGCTAATGGATCAGGAGGGCCATTCTGCAAGAGGGATCACAATGCACACGTTCTGGATTAGACCTGTCCAGCTCCCTCCAGATGTAGGCTTTCCCTAAAGAAACTGTGGGTTTCTAGATAACTTTCCAATAGCAGATCATTATTTCTTGGCAAGAGGTACAGCCAAGAACACATCTGGTGCATTGTGAGCATAATGCACGAGTAAATACTATTAGAGAATCTTTGCTGCATTTTTTATCCTTTCATCTATAATGCCTTTAACGTGGACTAACACAATGTCAACCGTTAATTCTACATATATAATCACAGAATAAAAAATAGCTTTTCCCTAAGTCCATGATATTTCTTTAGCACCATTATGTAGGCACACCAGGCAAGGAGCTTCAATAACGAAGCTAATTCCAGTTCAGGGCTCTCTTATTTTTGTGCTTTCTGAATCATCTCTATCAGTTCCTGGCTGTTCAGCTTAATTGGACTCACATTCTTGGCTAATTAACTGTCTTATAGATGTCAAACACCCTACAAAAATTATCTATACTCCTATCTCCACTGAAGTCATGTGTATGCTTTGTTAGCATGCTCTTGCTACTTTTAATCACAATTAATACAGGGAACGAGGATTACGAATTTCACAAATGTATAATTACCTGTTGGCCAGTAACTAATACACCACATCTCTTCCCTTTCTCTTTTAATGGGGCATTCTCACCATTCTTAAATGCTCCATTTACCCGGTCGTGATATGCATTGACCCTCACCTGGATAGCCCAGGCTTGGAAACTAAGCATGGTCAGCTCTGGTGAGTATCTGGAAGGGAGACCACCATGTAATACCAGGGCTGTGACACAAAGGCAGGCAATGGCAAATCACCTCTGAACATCTCTTGCCTTGAAAAGCCTCTGGGCTCGCCATAAGTCAGCTGTGACTTGATGGCACTTGCCACTACCAATGTATGTTGACATCTCTCTTGATATGAACCAGACCATCTCCAGAGCTTTACTAATCTGAACCTCCTTTGTTCAGTTCCCTGTCTACGCCAACCCGAGGCCCCTTTCTTCTTTGTTCAATGTATCTAGGTGTTTAGGAAACTAGTCCAACTGTGGTTCTGACCCACAGAGGTGTCCTCCATAATTTTGTCAGTCAAGATTAGCAGCTGCTCCACGATATCCCTTGCCAGTTCTGTGAAACACTGTTGCAGATAATAATGCTCATGGGAAAGATAACGATGACGTGTGAAGATCACATCCCTGACTTTGCAGATAAATGTTCCACATGCGTAATGCCAGAGGACCTGTCGGGCCAACTATCTATGGAAATAAAGGAATTTTGTATATCCTTAGGTGTGTGTAAAGTGCCATCAGCGACCTCAGCAAAGGGCTTTCAAGGCAAGTGAGAAGCAAAGGTGGTTTGTCATTGCCTTCTTCTGCAGAGCCTTCCTAGATGGTCTCCCTTCCAAGTCCTGACCCTGCTTAGCTTCTGAGATCTAACGAGATCAGGGTAGCCTATACCATGCTGCCTTTCCTCTTGTGGATCCCTACAGCAGTCTGCAAATGCAGCGCAATCTGTCAGATGCAGGTCACAGGCAATGAGTTGGGGGGGGGGACAGTGGATGGCACGGCATATAGGAGGCAACAGAAGACTTCTGGAGTTCTCCAACCACTTGCAACATGAAGTTAACTGAAAGCATGTAGATCGACTGATGTCTGCAGCAACAAAAACAACAACAACAACCCACCCTGTTTCTTTGAGTCTGGACCATGACACCATTATGAGGGAAATTGTTTTACGACCCTACCATCCAAGCCTCCCATCTCTCCCTCTCTTGCGATTACGCATTCATCGTGTGACATTTATTCAGCCGCAGACATGAAGTCTCTTCAATCTCAAGCTAACTCAAATCAACGGCTGTCACTCCCTCCCCCCAAGCTGGGCGGGCAGAAGGGTGTCAGCCCCCTGGGTCCAATCTGCAAAGATGATATGATGGTAACAAATTGGCTTGTCAAAGAGAAAAAGGCTGTCATAGTATTAATGGCCATAATAGCGGATTGCGTGGCCCCGTGTCACACAATGGAACCAAAGGCAGGATCAAAGCGAGCTAATATAGCAAATGGTTAACAGGAAAGACATGCTAATGAGATAAAAACACTTTGCCTCTCCACCTCTCTGAGGCTTCCGTGGAACGATAATTGATACTAAATAATGTAATTCAAGCACCGGCAAAAGACTCTTAAATTCCGACGATAAATGGGCCTGTGCTTTATCCTGCCTCCTTTTTTACAAAATTTTTGTCAGATTGCTGTCACTTTCCGTTTGTTTTATTCACCAAGGGCCTCTGTGTTACCGTTAATGCAGCGGACAAAATGCAAGAAGCCTCTTCGACGGATGTCTAATTTCCACTTGACCTTGGATGTGTGTGTAGACCGCTCGTTGGCAACTAGTTTTGCAGGAGGGCCATTTCAAATGAAAGTTTCCACCCTCGTCTCTTGCAGGGACATGCCAACAAGATCTAGTGCTCTAGATGCCATTTTCTCCCCACTTTCTTTGCCTCTAGGCTGGTAAAGAGCAGGGGCCAAGAAAGAACTCCCAAGGGGAGTTGGACTCAAAGGTCTTTAGTTGTTATAACCCCACATTTAGGGGATAATGAAGGGAGAGATGAATTTGAATGAAAACCCTTGTGCTGTCTTGGTTGGGTGTAGGGACGCCAGCTTCCAGATGGGATGTTGGGATATTTTGGCATTACTGCTCAACTCCAGACTACAGAGATCAGTTCCCCTGGAGAAAAGAGCAAGAGTCAAGTAGCACCTTAAAGACTAACAAAATACATGGCAGGGAATGAGCTTTCATGAGTCACTGCTCATTTCTTCAGATACAGCTAGAATGGGAGTCCATCTGTCTTATTTATTGGAAAGTGGAGTGATTTCAGATGCCCAATGAATTAGCAGGTGAATGACAATAGCAGGTGAATGAGAATAGCAGGCGTGATAGGTGAGATATGCAAAGGGGGTAATAGGTGTTGAGAAATCAGTACTGGTAATGAGGCAGGAAACCTAGGTCTCAATTCAGTCCAGGTGGATTGCATTATCAGTTGCAATTCAGCAGTCTCTTTCACCTAAATTGGGCATCTGAAATCACTCCACTTTCCAATAAATAGGACAGATACTCCCATTCTAGCTGTATCTGAAGAAATGAGCAGAGACTCATGAAAGCTCATACCCTGCCATGTATTTTGTTAGTCTTTAAGGTGCTCCTGGACTCTTGTTCTTTTTGACTGCTGCAGACAGACTAACATGGCTACCCATCTTGATTGATCTCCTGTAGAAAACGGATGCTTTGGAGGGTGGACTGCATGGCACTATACCCCACTTGAGGTCCCTGTCCTGCCCAGGCTCCATCCCCAAATCTCCATGTTCTGGTTCAAAAGCAGCAAATGTTTTCATCTAGTGCCACACTTTCCAACAGATGTCAATTTGGAGGAAGCAGTCTGAAGGATAAAGCTACAAATAAATGAGATTTACTCCCCCCCACACACACACTCCTTGAGACGTTTCTTGCAGCAAAATTAATCAAACAAGGACATTCCCTAAAACCCTTTTTTATTTTATTTATTGCAATAAGCTCATATGAGCCACTTCCCTAGAGGAAAGAACAGTTCTCTGCCACCAACAGAATTAATGCATAAAGATAAGGATTTGTTGTCTTTTGCATTTCTAAATCCTGTTGCTAACTTTGAGCTAAAGACTAATTTCAGATTAATCTGAACCACACCGTTTCGACAGCAGAAGCTCACTTTGGAGGCGCAGGGAAGGGGAGGGGGAAGAGTTCTGAAATAATAGGGAAGGTCATCGGCAGTCGGGACGCATGAGAGCTTTCATCAGCATTTTCATTTAAGACATTTCATTTATGAGAGCTGAGATCCAGAGGCTGTTCTGAAGGTAAGCCCTGGAAGGTGTAAATGAGTGGTAAGCGTCGCAATGGGGCTCTGAGCGTGCGGTTCCCTTGCCATGCAAGGTTGCCATCAAAAATGGAAGCCCTGAGCCAAGATGTCTTCTATTACCCCACCTACTTGTTAACATAGAATACAATTTAGCTGAAGTCACAACATCTGGAAGCTATTGCGTTTCCTCACTCTTCAGGCAGCAGCCAGGAATGTGGGGCAGAAGATGAGAAACACACAGAGATGACAGTGTTGAGATGGTGGTACATGGGACTTCTTCATAGGGAGCAAGAAGGGGAAGTTTATACAAGACCAGTGTTCCTTCTAAGCTGAATTAATGTGAGCTAGCTCTCAGTTTTTTAGCCTCTGGCTCATATATTTTTTGTCTTTGCCCAGGAAGGATGGCTCCAGAGCAAACTAATTTATGTGGTAGCCAAATCCCTTGATCACAGCTTTAATGTCAGTAGCTCACGAAGGCTGCTGCCACACACGCTAAGTAATCCACTTTCAATCCACTTTCAGTGCACTTTCAAAGTGGATTTTGCCAGTTCACACAGTAAAACTCCACTTTGAAAGTGCACTGAAAGTGGATTGAAAGTGGATTACTTAGCGTGTGTGGCAGCAGCCGAAGTAGAGCTTTTGCTCACAAGACTCCACAGCTTAGAGGGAGCATTGCACAAGATTACCCAGTGCTTCTTATTCTGTGTACCTCACTGAGTATTGGGATGGCAGGAAATTTTACAGGCCCTTCTGTTCTTTCTCCTTCTGTGGGTCCCTGCAGCAGGGTTAAAGGAGTTCCCACCAGGAACTCCTTCCAAAACAGTGACAGGTCTTCATGGTGGGCTTACAGATGGGTTATCTAGCTGGGCCCTCTTTTCTCTCTCTCTGAATCCCATTGCAGTGCTGATCAGGATTAAGGATGCCAGGCTCCAGATGAGACCTGGGGATCCCCTGAGAATTACAGCTCATCTCCAGACTCCAGAGATCAGTTACCCTGGAGAAAGTGGCTGTTTTGGAGGGTGGCCTCTATGGCACTGTACCCCACAGAGGTCCCTGTCCTCCCTGGGTTCAATCCCCAAATCTCCAGGACTTTCCTGACCTGGATCTGGCAACCCAACCTCTCTATCCCTTGCTGGTGGCCGGGAAAGGACCCGGCAACCCTAATCGGATCCACTCTTTCAGCACCAAAAGATAAATACTGCTGTCAATATTAATCCCTTTAGAAAGGATTCGACAAACCTTTCTGAGCTCAGTGGAGTTCTCCTTCATGCAAGTGACATGTAACTCTGTGGAAAATAATTTTCTTCTGTAGTAGTTTGAGGGTAGATGTTCTACTTCATCTGCCAGGATGCAAAAAAAAATGTTGAGATTTTTTTAAAGTACAAATCTTACAGGTATGGGTTGTCACTCCGTGGTACAGCCATTATTTTGTATGCAGAAGATTCCAGGTTCAGTCCCTGGCATGTCTGGTTACACGCGGTGTGTGAAAAATCTTTACCCGAGACTGTGGAGAGGGCTGCCAGTCAGAGTAGAAGACACTGACAATACTAACCTTGACAGACCAATCAGAACATAGATCTATTCAGAATTCCACATGTCTACTCTTTGGGGTGTCCTCCCAGGAAAGTAGCCTTAGAACTTAACTGCAGCGGCCTGATTCTTTATAAGACATATCCATACATTCACCTGCTGTATATGACATTGAGATAGGAAGAAATTGCTTCCTTTTGATATTGCTCAGGCCTCTTCTTTGCTTTTAAGAAATTTTAAAAAACTCATCTCTTTCACTTTATGTTCTTTCTTTGATGATGTCCTATTTTGATTCCTTTCTCCTAGCTAGGTTAATTATTGACTATGTTTTACTCTTAATTCTCTTTAGTCCCTTTTAGCCTCAGCCAGCAAGTGAAAAGGTTTCTAACTTCCATCAAAACCTTCTCTTTGTCTCTTGTGCTTTGATTAGGAGTGTGAACCCAAGGACAGGGACCGGTGCATTTTAGGTACGTTGTCTAGCATACAGGAGGAATGTCTACAACCAGTCAATGATGATATGTGTGCATGTTGATTTATTTACTGTACTCGTGAATGCCCGCTCCACTAAAAGGAAGTGGGAAAAAAGGCAACGTCCATAAGAACAAAATGCTGACAGCACAAATACCACTGGGGCTGAACATAAAAAGTTGCCTTATATTGTGACAGATCAGTGGTTCATCTATCTCAATATTGTCAACTCTGATTGGTTTTCCCTAGCTCGGCATTGATTACTTTTATTGACAGTGGCCTCCCTGAGCCCCCTGTGATAGACAGAAGGCTGTCCCGCCCCTGAAGGGGAAAACAGCCACTCACTTGTGCCTATGGGAGTGCTGCTCCAGCATCCAGTCACCTTGACAAGGGGGATCGAATGTTGGAAGGAAACACAGCAGGAGCTGAGTTCAGTTCTGCCTCAGGGAGGAAGAGCAGGGAGAGCTCAGGAAAAAGAGCAGACAAGAGTGGAGGGTCGCTCTGCTTGGTAGTACGGCTGAGGGGTTTGACAGAGAATAGAGTACCCAGTTATTAGGCCTGTCTCTGGCAATGAGCAGACCATTGGGCTATTTAGGTCCCGGTCACACGGGCAGGAAACTGCGGGGGGGAAGTGTGGCAGTTTGCCCCGGGGCAAACTAAGGCGCGGTTACCTGATCAGACCTCCCGTGGAGGTACTGTGGAGGTTCCGTGGGAAAGGAGAGGTGCCGATCGCAGGACAATCCCGCGCGCAAAAACGAAGTGCGCGGTGCGGCAAACTGGAAGGTTTTTTTTTGTTTACACCATGACTGCGCATGCTCCGTTGTGTGCTTTTGCGCATGCACAAAGACTTGAAGAAAAAAAAACTTTTTCGCCAGGGAACATGGGCGGGCGCCGGATGCCACCGGAAACGCGATCAGACGCCCACCCTTGCCCCGCGGTTTCCGGAAACTAGTACCTCGGAGGTACTAGTTTTTTGCCGCGTGGTTTCGGCAGGAAGCCTCGTTTGAGCCACGGGAGTGCTACACTTCCCAGATGTGCCGGTGAGATTGCGCCCGGAAAACCCGCATGTCTTCCGTCTGACTCGCATGGCTAATGTTCCGTGTGACCGCAGCCAGAGTCTGGCTCTTGGATGAGGGCAGGCTGGCGTGGGTAGGACCCTACCTGTGTGAGAGGATCCAGCCAAGGGGCTAGTCGGTAAAAGCCTGTTTGTGCTTGAAAGTATGAAAGAAAATTGATGTGCCTCAGCCGGGTTTCTCTGTTGTCTGTCTGGAGTCCTGTACTGTTGATCTGCTCCTGGAAACCAAATCTTCAGATAAATAAATAAACAAATCTTCTTTGTGGTTAGTGACCTCCATATTCTGCTTGGGCCCCACAAAACATACCGCACAGCAACAAAACCGAAGCCTAGATACTTGCTACCTTTAGAACACCTGGTAACCAAGGGGAAAGTTTATAGTTATAGAGAGCCAGTTTGGTGTAGTGGTTAAGTGTGCAGACTCTAATCTGAGAGAACCGGGTTTGATTCCCCACTCCCCTACTTGCAGCTGCTGGATGACCTTGGGCAAGCCATAGGTCTGTCAGAGCTGTTCTTGAAAAGAGCAGTTTCTGTCAGAGCTCTCTCAGCCCCACCTACCTCACAGGGTGTCTGTTGTGGGGAGCGGAAGGGAAGGGAGTTTGTAAGCTGCTCTGAGCCTCTGAGTGAAGGGCAGGGTATAAATCCAATCTCCTTCTCCTCCTCCTCCTCCTCCTTTGTCTTCATCCTCTTCTTTGTCCTCTTCTTCATTCTCTTCTTCATTGTCCTCTTCTTCATTCTCTTCTTCATTGTCCTCTTCTTCATTCTCTTCTTCATTGTCCTCTTCTTCATTCTCTTCTTCATTGTCCTCTTCTTCATTGTCCTCTTCTTCATTCTCCTCTTCATTGTCCTCCTCTTCATTCTCCTCTTCATTCTCCTCTTCATTGTCCTCCTCTTCATTCTCCTCTTCATTCTCCTCTTCATTCTCCTCTTCATTGTCCTCCTCTTCATTGTCCTCCTCTTCATTGTCTTCTTCTTCTTCTTCTTCTTCTTCTTCTTCTTCTTCTTCTTCTTCTTCTTCTTCTTCTTCTTCTTCTTCTTCTTCTTCTTCTTCTTCTTCTTCTTCTTCTTTAAAAGAAATCTGGTTCCCCCCAAAATCATAGGAGGCTGTGTGGGTCTCCTCAGTTGATAGAAATGGCGTGTCACACCCCCTTCCCTAGAAAGGGCAGGACTGAACTGGAAAACTTTTCTATTCGAATCATCCACTGATCTGCAGACCTATCACGGTTTTATTTTATTTATCTTTTTACTCATGAGTTGTGTTTGCAATCGCTGCCATTAATTCTCCTCTTGCTTCAGCCTGTGGTCTCAGATGATAGTTGGGCAAAGGACTTGTCAACACCCAGCTCATGCCCATAACTCCTGCATGACACCAGATGTGGCCATCTAGCCAATGCTTTGCAAAGTGTCAGGGGTAGAGCAAAAGCATCAGGAGCACCAGACGAAACCCTGTGATTTGAAAGCACAAATCAAATAACATTGGAAAGGCCATTAGCATGCTGTGTGATCTGGCATGGGGCTGCCATCTGATTAGACAGAGTTAATTTGTTTGTGTTTTTATATCCATCTCCATGTAATGGGTTTGTTTTGTGCAAAGGAGGCTGTGTGGCTTTTGGAAGAGGTTGGCCACTTGAAAATAGATTGGATCATTCCAGGTTACCATTCCAGCCCTATCATTGTCCAGGGATGTAGGAGGCTTTGAAAGGATAAAGAAACAGGGTGAATCCTAAAATGTGCTAAGAATGTCACCGAGAAGACATTTGGCAGTTGAATATATCGCTTTTGGACTTCCTCAGGCCCAAAGTAGAAAAAAAAGGTGTGGCTTTTATACTCTGCTTCAAGAGTCTCAAATCACCCTCCCTTCCTCTCCCCACAACAGTCACCTTGTGAGGTGGGTGGGGCTGAGAGAGTTTTGAGTAGGGATGGGCATGAACAGCAAAAATGCGGTTTGGTTTGTGGTTCATGATCAAACCCCAAAAGCCCAAAGCAGGGGCAGAGGAGGTGGCGTCGGCAAGGAAGGAGGCTGCTCCAGCCCAGGGACCAAGTGGGTTGGACATCCTCTGGCAGCAAAGCAGGGTCTCGCAGGAAGTGGGGCAACCAGGGGTCATTTCGTAGAAAAGGGACATGAGGAGCTCATTATTATAAGTCATTAGCATAACTTATTTGCATGTGCCACACCCCCTGGCATCACCAGAAGTGTGTCATAAGGCAACACCCACCACTCAGGCTCCACTGGATTGTTTTGGATTGCTAGCTATTGGGGGGGGGGGAATGTGCAGATCTGACCTCACAGAGGAGGGAGAGCTTGTACCTGAATAAAACTTGGTCTTAAAGGTGCCATTGGACTGTTTTAAACCTGTTGGCTCTGCAGCTTACCTGGCTGCTTCTTGCTCTGACTGCAGGCTGCTGGGAGCAGGGGGTGGGGCTTGTTACATGTGCCCACCCCCTGGGCTCTTTACTGCCGGAGCTCCGCTCCTGTGCGCTCCTGCAGGAAATGACCCCTGGGGGCAACCATGGGAGACACCCAACCCATGTGGTCCTATGGGCTGGAGAAGCCTCCTTCCCTGCCAGTGCAACCACCAGTTTGGTGTAGTGGTTAAGTGGGCGGACTCTAATCTGGGAGAACCGGGTTTGATTCCCCACTCCTCCACTTGCACCTGCTGATGTGACCTTGGGTCAGTCACAAGCTCTGGCACAGCTGTCCCTAAAAGAGCAGTTTGTGCCAGAGTTCTCTCAGCCCCACCCACCTCACAGGGTGTCTGTTGTGGGGAGGGGAAGGGAAAGGAGTTTGTAAGCCGCTCTGAGACTCCAAGTGAAGGGTGGGGTATACATCCAATCTCCTCCTCCTCCCCCTCCCCTCCCTGCCCTGAACTGCTGGGGTGGGCCTGGCCACTGCACTGCCACAGTGACCTGTGGCTGCATCCCTGCAGCCACTGCATAGCATGCCACGGCTCTCTCCTCCACCTTGCCACTGATCACCTCAGTTGCCTGACCCTTCTCTGCTGCTGGCCTCTCCTCCTCCACCAGCCTCCTGGGTGAGTTCCTGTTGTGAGGTTTGGATGTCAGGGCCATCCTCAGGTGACAGGGGGAGAGTGGGTGAGCACTCGGGCTTCCCTGGGTTGCTGGGCAACAGATGTGGGCTTCCCCTGTTGAAGTGGCACCCAGCCCTGATAGGCTGCTCCTCAATTTCTGGCTTTCTTGTGCACAAGAAGGTCCAAAAGAGGGACTGCACAAGAAAGTCCAAAACAGCTGAGTGGCGGGGAGTGCTCCCAGCCGCTCAGTTGTTTTGTGACTTTCTGTTGACTTTCTCCTCTGCCCATGAACCTGCATAAACCTCACGAACTGCCTTCAAAGTTCATGGAAGTTTGTGACCGTATACCCATCATGAACTTCAGGTCACAAACCACAAACATGGCAACATTCATTACAAATTTTGCTTCGTGGTTCGGTTTGTACACATTCCTAGTTTTGAGAAAACTGTAGCGGGCCCAAGGTCACCCAGCAGTTTCCATGAGGAGGAGGAGTGGGGAATCAAACCCGGTTCTCCAGACTGGAGTCTGCTGGGGATGCACTACAATTTTAAAGAGTGAATGTCCACCTCCGAACACCTTTAATTATTTTATTTTATTTATTTATACCTTCAATTTCTAGACCGCTCACCCCTGAAGGGCTCTGAGCGGTTTACATTGTATTCATAATACCTATCTAGGGCCACAATTCTTTACAGGGGAGGTGACATCCTACCAGCACCCCAGACAGCAGGGCTCTTCTTCTTTCTCCGGCTCTTCGTGTCGGCTCTTTCACTTCCTGGCCGCGGCGGCTTCGGGACAGCTTGTTGTTGTGTGTTCTTCTAGCGACTCCTTCCGGCGGGACTTTTTCCTGGGGTGCGGTTATGCGATGGCAGCTGCCTTGGTCTACGTCCATTTGGCTCCGCCGTACCGCGCAGCCACGTCACCACGCCCTTCAGGGCCAAATTCTTTAAATTGCCCTTCAGGGCCAAATTCTGTTTGGGACCACCATGAAGTGGGGAGAAGAGTGGATCCTGCCCCCCCATGTCACTTTTCCAACCCCAAATGACACTGGGGGGCAATAGTTGCTTGGTCATGTAGCCAATGCTAGAAAGGAAAAACAAATGTCCATGTACTCCAAATTTTTAGAATTTTAGCATGAACACAATGTGGATCTGTCACATATACCAACGAAAATGATGAGGTATTCATAATCTCTAAAACACCACAAGAAACTGATTGCAAGCAGCCTACACAAATTACTCACTTACACCCTCACTTAGACCCTTTACATCATCTGTCTTGCTAAGCAGCCCTCCCAAAACTTCCCAAGTTTTCTACAGACCTTCTGTTCTGTTCGTGTGAATCGGAAGTCCACCAACTACATGCAGCAGAATTGCATGACAGTGCACTTCATCTGTGCAGTCGCCATTAGGGGTGTGCCCTCCCCTTCACAACTTGCACCACAGCAGTGGCACATCTCCACAAATTGCCTTCCCTTCACTTATGGAGGCATGCTGCCAAGGTGGCGCAACTCCAGAGAGGGAGGGGGGATTTTTAGATGACTCCCCTTCTTGAGTTGCAGGAAGCAATTTCAGCCCTCCCTTTCACTCCCCCTCCCTCTGGTGCCATTCTCCCCCACTTCGCAGTATGAGCATCATCACATACTCCATAGGGAGCCCTCAGGGCAGAGGTGTGATTCCTCATTTAAGTGCATGGGAGACAAATATGACTCACCCGTGGTTGCATCTGATCACACAGTGACAGGCTGAGCCCACAGCTTGAAAGGGCTGTGTGATCTTGCAACTGCCTGTCAAATTCCTCCAGAGGAGATCGCCTCGCTTCCCCTCTGCTCCAACTGGTGCACGCGACCACAGCCAAAAGAGTACTTTCCGTATCCCAAATGGCCATCTTGTCCGGGATCATGTGGTGGGGGGGGGAGGAGGAGGAAGAAGAAGAAGAGGAGGAGGAGGAGGAGATTGGATATATACCCCACCCTTCAACACCCGAAGGCACCTCAGAGCGGCTTACAATCTCCTTTCTTTTCCCCGCCCCACAACAGACACCCTGTGAAGTAGGTGAGGCTGAGAGACTGCTCTTTCCAGAACAGCTCTAAGAGAACTGTGACTGACCCAATGTCACACCAGCAGCTGCATGTGGAGGAGTGGGGAATCAAACTGGGTTCTCCCAAATCAGAGTCCATGCTCCTAACCACTATCCATGCTCCTTATCACTATGAGGGCATTGTATCTACAGGAAAGACCTGCAGAGACATGTGTCTCCATGGACGGCCATAGAGAGAGAGGACGAAGTGACAGAGAGGGCAGAGGGCAGCTCCCAGGCTAAGACAGAGGCATCCCTTTTAAGGAGATAGCACCCATATACACTTAGAGTGATGTAGCACCCTCCAATGTCCAGGCATGCTGAGTTGCTCACTCCAGCACCAATATCATCAGGGAAGGCTGGGCAACCACTGGGAGGACTGGAAAATTAGCAAGTTGTGGGGGGGGGGGAGGATGGCTAGATTGTGGGAGAGGAGAATGTAGGCAGGGTGACAGGGAGATGTGAGGGGGCACAATGGTAAGCAGAGGAGGGGAAGGGGCTGAGGGCCCACTGAAACATGGAACCAGTCCTGCCTGCATGGAAAATACACCATTGCCCAGTACACGTAAGATGGTGACACACATTATACTCTGAATACATACAGCCAACAGTTTCCTGGTTTGTGTGAATGGCACAGAATGGGTTGTCTCCAGAGAGATAATGTTGCAAAGGTGAAGCACCGCTTCTTCAGTAAGTCTTCTTTTCCATAGTCACACTGCCCCATATTGTTCCTGGATGCCCCTGGTACAAGACAGAGTAGAGACATTGCTCACATCTCTGAAGAAGCTAGGAAAGCTGTGGAAGTTCACTTTTTGAATGTGTTTTATGGCCTTCAGCTCAGCATACCTGTTTTGATACATGGTAGACCATCTTGGAAATAATGTTGTGTGCCGTGCAGCTGAGCGTGTCATAAAGTTCAAGTGTCTTGTTTATGTATTTGTTTTCAACTTTAATATACGTTGTGCAGACTTTATTGATCAGCCTTCTTCATAACCTCTTTCCTCCAGCCTGTCATTACACTTCGGGAGCACACCTCAAGTATCCCTCCCATCCGGCTTCTTACTTTCCAGTCCACGTGACTGTAGCTCATGCTACTACATTTTTTTAGAAGAATGCTTTTTATTATTCTTCACACTCACCCACATCTCTAAGATGCTCTGGTTACCATGGAGTTTTCTTTTCATAGTTACCTGAAATCATAACTAGAAAATTTTCTGCCTTTCCACCCAAGTTCACAGGCACTGCATCCTCCAATGGAAGGCGGTGGTGGAAAGTGTGGCCCAGTTGCAGACAACTTATGGTGACCCAGTAGAGTTTTCAAGACAACGGACATTCAGAGGTGGTTTGTCATTGCCTCCCTCCATGTCACAACCCCGGACTTCCTTGGTGGTCTCCCAT
Organism: Gekko japonicus; assembly: GCF_001447785.1. Taxonomy (NCBI): domain Eukaryota; kingdom Metazoa; phylum Chordata; class Lepidosauria; order Squamata; family Gekkonidae; genus Gekko; species Gekko japonicus. The sequence goes on along the minus strand of NW_015166445.1, from coordinate 253,699 downwards.
CCAAATACTAACCAGGGCTGACCCAGCTTAGTTTCTGAGATCTTATGAGACTGGACTCACCTGGACCATCCAGGTACTCCAATAGCACCATGGAAATCTACCAGTATGTGTCCATCTGCTTTACTATTCCCCCTATAGTGATGATCAGTTCTGAGAATACCAATGACTGACCTCTGTCTTCATGACCCTGGTTACACAGCCATGGTTACCAGTGGAGAGCAGTTTCAGCCCCACATCTGATTTTGACAGATACAGCTTCCTGTAGAAGACATTCTGTTGGCTCTGGTTTGTAGCATTTTCTTGGCCAGAACCAATTTGTGTCATTCTTGTTTGGGCTCAGTTCTAATGATGTTTTATTGCATTGTCTTATTGATTACTGTAAATGGCCTGAGGCACAGTTAGAAGTTGGATGGAGATGCATTCAATAAATAAACAAACGAATAAATAAATAACCCTTGAGTTCTAGTCTCTCTTTTTGACACACTCTCTCTGTCATTTGTTTGTTTCCTAATAGATATGTCATATAAATTCAAATCAGAAGAAGAGGAAATATCTTATTAATTAAGCATCCTATTATGATACCTTCTGCCAACAAGTGGGTAGAGTGTGTATATTTGATTCCAAATATTGTGTGGGAGTTCTGAATAATAAAGATGTTCAAGAAGACAGTGACAGTTGTGAAGTACACATTCTGACTCAGCAGTCTGGGTGGTACAACAATCATTCCCCTTAATACATATTGATTGTGATCTACATTTGTTTAGGGCTTGCGTAGGGGAAATAGGTTTGCTCATTAAGTCTTAGTTCTGAGGGAAAACTATGCTATTTTAGGGTTGCCAACTCAAGGTTAGGAAATTCCTGGAGATTTAAGGGGCAGAGCTTAGAGAGGGTGAGATTTGGGCTGGAGAGAGACCTCAGTGGGGTATGAAGGCTACAGAATCCACCCTCCAGAAGTGGAACTAGTTTCTGTAAACTGGAGAGCAGTTGTCATTCTGGGAGATCATACCTGGAGATTGGGAACCCTAGCATTGATTAGTACTGCACCAACTGTTCACTGTTTTCAATACTCACCTCAAAAGTAGCATGTCTGACCTTTCCAAGCAGTCATGCTGCTTTCAAAGTTGACTGGCACCTTCCATTTCCTTCAGCTCCCCTGGTCTCCCATTACGTTTTACAGGATCATTACATCTGATGGAACAAATGAACTGGCTACAATGAAAACAGTTGCAGGTGAGAAGAGGGAAAATCTGTGCCTCACCACATCTGGATCCCATTGGCCAAGGCACATGAAACACATGAAGCTGCTTTATACCAAGTCAGACAGTTGGCACCAGACTGTTTCCTCTCAGCTCTCTAAAGTTTCAGGCAGATAGAGATCTTTCTCACCATCTATTCCCTGTCCTCCTTGAGCTGGAGATGATGGAGACTGGACTGGGACCTTCTGCATGGAAGGTGGATGCACTCACATTAAAACATTCATGTCCACTGGGGAAGCCCAAAGGTACAACTCGGTGGGCTCACACTTGCCATAGAGAGGAGTACCCCGAAGAGGTAGATCACTGTGGGAAAATGTAAGTATGGCAATGAGCCCCCTGGGAAGATGTCAGGGAAGGGGCAATGGCTCAATGAGAGCAGGGTGTTTTTTTAACTTATTTTATTTAGAAAAAGAGGAGCTGGAACTCTCAAAAGGGAAGGGAAGTTTTCAATCTCTATACAGAAAACTCTCAAACTTTTAAACATTTTTAAAAGAATTTTGTCAAAGAGGTTCTGGAACTCCATTCCAGTGCATTCTCCCAGAAGAAAAGCCCTGAGTGGGAGTCTATCTGCTTGGCATGCAGGAAGTCCCTGGTTCACTCTGTGCCATCTCCAGTTAAAATGGTGATGTGAAAGACCTCTACCTAAAATCCTGGAATGTGTCCGATTCCCCATGCATTCGAAATAAATCCACGTTTGAAGAACAAAGTCAAATTTATTATAAAGCGATGGTTAGCTCAGGAACACATGAATTGTTAGGAATGACTACAGACCCCAAAGGGTAACATAATAAAGGAACTTGAACTAGATTAGGACCAATGAGTCCAATTCCCGCTGGTGGGAATGCAGATAAAACTAGCGCTCAATTCCTTGGGAACACAACGGTTCTACAACGTAAACACAAGTTCAGTTTTCACAAGTTCAGATACATAATAAGCAAAGCAACGCCATAACTCCATCCCACCTCCAGCTGGTTGACCTTGAGCAGTTCCGCAGATGTAGTAAGCAAAAGAAAGTAAATACCTACACAGGAGGATACAGGGGGGGGAATGGACAGAGCACAATATAACATGTATAAGAGAACACACCACCTTATGGCAGCTTGCTGACAGAATGCTGCTTCTACTCTGAGAAGCCTATATTGACTTTGATGGACCAAGGGTTTGATTCCGTCTAAGTCAGCACTGTGTGTTCATGTTTCTTTGAACATAGAAGGCATAGATGTACATTGCACCCAGGACAACCCTCCTCCCACGCACACATGTATTTCTGCACTCAGAGTGGTCTCCAGAAGCTGGGGATAATGAAAATTTGCCAAAGGCTATCTCCCCAGCCACACCACCATCTCACTTAGCCCAAAACATTTTTCCCCAAAGTTGCAAGGTAGAGATGCTTCAGTTTTCATGAACAGCACACTTGAAAACTGAAATCTAGCTCACTGCACCAGTTCCTCTCAAGCGGAGAACTCCAAGCGATGGAGTGATTTGTCCCCAGTTTAAAATGACTGACATTCCAAATGGTGTTACATTCCACTTGGTTACAATCAGCATGTTGATTGCAAGAAAACATACGGTGCCCTAGCCCCCCCCCCCACATTCATTAGAGAGAAAAAGGACAATGAACTTTAACCTTTATTTAATTGGCATTCAAAATGAAGACCATACAAGATATACATAGAAATTCACATCTGTCTTATTTGATGCTTGGGAAAACCTGGTGCCCTAGATGACCACCTAGTTTGCCTATAGGGAGTGGCTGACCCTGGTTAGTTGACTTCCTAGCTGTTTTTTTTTTTGTTTTTTTACTAGATTTCTGGACTTACCTATACTGCGGAGATTTCATGAGAAGGGTGCCCATCACTTCAAATTCGCTACATTTTAAGGGTATGTGCTGCATTTGCACATGCTCAGGTGGTAGTGCTCATCAGTGACCTTTCTCATGCTGGTGAATTCTGAGAACTTAACTGGATTGAGTTACAGGTTCAAGGTGGCAGTGAAACGAGGTGCAAAGAATCCGGGACCCTATTTAGAACAGCTGACAAAAATATCCGGCCTTCCAAATCACACAAGCACAGCAAGCGAGGATAGAATGTTCTCAGTAAAGAAGCAAACACTTTTTTTTTGACTGAGGCTGCAGCTGCTTGCCATTTGCTGTCACACTGAGCAAGGAGTGTTTGCACAGCTGTGCTTAGAAGCCGTGTGGGAGTTTGCATGTCCCATCTCTCCATGCCAATGGAGGTGCCTTGCCTAGCCTCCCTAGGCTTGCTGACGCCATCTTGTGAAATTCCTGGAAATATGGGGGTGGTACCTGCAGAGGCCGGAATCTGGAAGTGGAAGGGAGCTCACTGTGGATTTGTGGATGCCATGGAGTCCACCTTCTGAAGCTGCCATTTCCTCTAGAGGAACTGATCTCTGTGGTCTGGAGATCAGCTGCGATCCAGAGAGAACTCTGGGGCCCACTTTGAGGCTGGTAACTCTAGCCTACCCCTCACACATCATCCTATCAGAAACATACAGACCCATCCTCCCTACCCATCTGCCCCCACGCCTATCTAGGAATGAGGGAAAACTCCTATACGTTTACAGTACATTAACAACAATACCCAGGGAGGTAGACTACCCTCTCTGGATTCCCACTCTAGCACCTCCTCAGAGATGCACTCTTAAGGCTCAATGGTACTGAAAACAAGAAAACTTGTGGCCCTTAGCCCTAACTAAACATTAGAGATCTGCATAGTTACCAGGATGATCCATAGTCAAGAATTAGGTCCCATCTTTGTCCAAGGTTCCAGCCATGGGCTCAGCTTCAAAGCAACTCTTTGTCTCTCCCAAAGAGCACATGACAAGACAAAAGCATTTCAGGGATAAGTCCACAGAACAGCAGATAACAGGAACAGCAGAGAGAGAGAGAGCTCTCATAGGGTTTAAACAGATATACTGCAATTGAGTCTTCAAATTAGCTCTGGCCAGGAGCCAATTGAAGGAGACCTGGGTGTGCCCAAATCCAGAGTTACCATGGGAACAACTTCTGAATGGTCAGTTGTCTTGGAGGCCACACCTGCAGTTGTGGTCTCCACCCCAACCCCAATTCTCATTGTGTACGTGCAGCTTCGAGCATGCTATCCTAGCTTCCAGCATGTAGGTGTGAAGGAATGTTTATGGCAGGCAATTGACCGAATGGTCAGCCATCTGGCTTGCAACAGGAAACAAGGTATCAGAAAGACATTTCAGGGAAAGGCAGGGTTACACTCCAGGGGAGACATGAAGCCTATAGAATTCAATATTGATGCAAAGAATCCGGGACCCTATTTAGAACAGCTGACGAAAATATCCGGCCTTACAAATCACACAAGCACAGCAAGCGAGGATAGAATGTTCTCAGTAAAGAAGCAAACACTTTTTTTTTGACTAAGGCTGCTGCTGCTTGCCATTTGCTGTCACACTGAGCAAGGAGTGTTTGCACAGCTGTGCTTAGAAGCCGTGTGGGAGTTTGCATGTCCCATCTCTCCACGCAAAGGGGTGCCAAGGGAGGCGCCTTGCCTAGCCTCCCTAGGCTTGCTGACGCCATCTTGTGAAATTCCTGGAAATATGGGGGTGGTACCTGCAGAGGCCGGAATCTGGAAGTGGAAGGGAGCTCACTGTGGATTTGTGGTGCCATGGAGTCCACCTTCTGAAGCTGCCATTTCCTCTAGAGGAACGGGTCTCTGCGGTCTGGAGATCAGCTGCCATCCGGAGAGAACTCTGGGACCCACTTTGAGGCCGGTAACCCTAGCCTACCCCTCACACATCATCCTATCAGAAACATACAGACCCACCCTCCCTACCTATCATACTGCCAAGCGGGCCTTTTGCCAGCACTGCATCAAAGAGGTGGCATCTTAACAGGCGTGCCATATGAGTCTATTCTGTCCCCAGCTAAATCTAGCAGCTGTTTCTTTCTCTCAAGCAATAAATTTGCAAGGGGGTGTGAGGATTAGGAGATCTTGATCCATCTCAGCTTTTCTATATTTGTGTTTTTCTGCTCGGCTTCACCCCAGCCTTCCTGGGAATAGCATTTCGGAGACATTCCATGTCAGAAATTCATTAACTAACTTTGCATTTTGATGCTGCGTGTCGAAAAATGCCATCTGCTCCACGATGGCTGTGATTTCTAATCTGCCTAAATCCTGCTGACTCCTACCAATGTCACTGAGGCAGGTTGATCCTCTGTTCCCCTTTTTCTTGTTATTAGCAAATTAAGATACCAATCCTGCTGTTGATTTCATCGCCTAAGTCATTTAAATACTGTACCGGGAATAGAAATAACCTTATTATTGGGCCAGGATATCATTTAGCCATTCACACTAATCTCTACCGGTCCATAATGGTCCATAAACAGTGCATGTTCCTGAATCCTCCGTCGCCCTTATTTCCAAGGTAGTGGGAGAAAGTATGTTTCTTTATCAGATACTCTTGTCGAAATCTAATTAGATAAAGGCTCCAAAGAGCACCGGTGTAATATCTTTCCTTCCATCAACTTCACCTTAAACATTCTGGGACACCAGCTGCTTCCTTAAATCAGTTCTCTCCTGCAGATGGAAAACCAACCCAGTAATTAAAGTTCTCTGCCGATTTGTCTTAACATTTACTTCAGAGTCTCTTTTAAAGTTCCATTTAGAATCCTGAACTGGGACAGATAGAGAATGTACCAGCCGCTCGTCTGGACCCGTTATTTGCACAGTTATTAGTTATGTGCCACCTTCAGCTCATAAGGTGTGTTCCCAGACTCCTGAAAGCTTAAAGTCAACATCTTGTAAGAGAGAAAAAACAAAAGGGGGAGAGGAGAGGAGGCGCAGATGCAAAAATAGCAGGGGAAGAATATACAGAGGTTCAATTTCATGTTCTTTCTAAGGTCCAAATTGGATGTTAGCTTGAAGACCCATGACCAGACCTTATCGTACAATGTATTATCTAACACATTTTGTAACTGTGACAATGCATGCATAGGGGGAAGTTGCTGTTATTTTGATTAGGGCCACTGTGTGAAGGGAAGGGGGTCCTGCTTCAGTGGTACAGCATCTGCTCGGTGTGCAAAAAGTCACAGGTTCAGTCCCTGACATGTCCAGTTACAAGGATGATGTGCAAGACATCTGTCCGAGATCCTGGGGAGCTGCTGCCGGTCTGTGAAGACAATGCTGGCTTTGATGGCCTAAAGGTCTGTTTCAATATAGGGCAGCTTCTTGTGTTCCTTGCTTGAAAAGAATTTTCCTGTGGGATTTCCCAGGGGAAGTGAAAAAAGGTCCCCATGTTGTACCTTTACCCTACAGGGCCTAAATACATTTTTTTGGAGGGAAGGGGGATTTCATATGGTATGGGACGGTATAGTTAAACATCCCTCCCTCAACAGATCATAGCTTCAGCATGGTGTTGTGATTGAGAGTGGTGGACTCTAATATGGAGATCCAGGTTTGATTCCCCACTCCTCCTCCACATGAAGGCTGCTGGGTGACCATGGGCCAGTTGCTGTTCTCTTAGAACACTCTCAGTCCCGCCTGCCTCACAAGGTAACAGGGAGGGGAAGGAAAGGCAAGTGTAAATTACTTTGAGACTCCTCAAGGTAGAGAAAAGTGGGGTATAAGAACCTTGTTGTCTTCTTCTTCTAATCTTACTCACCCCCCATATACACAGCAGACTTTTAAGGCTAAGAAAATAATTCAAGAAATCAAAGAAGGGTCTCCCGCTGACTTTGTAGCTGGTCTTTAAGACCTGTCACTATCAGTTCCACGTCAAATTAGGAGTGAGAATGAAGGAGGAATTATCTGTTGGATTAACAGGCTGCCAACAGGTAGTTCTCTTGAACAGGAAGCAAAAAACAAACAAAAAATTCTGGTTCCCATGACTCCATATGTGTGATAAACAATGGGAAGATTTCTCGAAGGGTTGAATCTGTGCAGAACAGAGATGTGAAGAACCCCCATCTCTGTTTTTAAAGAACTTTTCTCTACTTCTGGTGGCCATCTTCCATTCTTCTGTATTTAATTAGACAAGCATACACATATACACTTTGTTGTTTCTTTTATAATTCTTTGTGCTATCGTTGGGAGCCTTTTTTATTTAGTCTATTTTTGTTGCCAGTTCGTCTGCTTCTCTTACGGCATTTTTATACTTCTGTACATCTTCTTCTTCTTTGCGCTATTCATGTTATCTGCTAGTATTGCTCAAACGATGCAAAAATAACATTGACAATGAGTTAATTTCAACAGTAAGAAATGAACACAAGGAAACTGGAAATGACACTAAAACAAATAGTCGCAGTTTCAGCTACACAATACTGAAAGAGATATTTGAGTCACAATACTGAGGCTATGAAACTCATTAGTGAAGTCTTAATCAGATCAACAATCAAGGAATGGTCTATTGGGGATGAAAGTACCATTTTGGAATCCTGGGAGTGGGGCAGGGATTATAGGAGGGAAATGGGATTTATTTCAAGGTTGTTTCCATTCAGAATTAAACTGCAGAGGCAAAGGATGCCTTACAAGTATCTTTGTGGCTACATTTAACACCTTATAATATTTTATTTTATTTACTTCATTCATTCCTAACTTTTCTCCTAAATAGGTCCCAAAGGGATTTAGATCATACTCTTCTCTTCTCCTTCTCTTCATCTAGGTCAGCCAGTTGGGCATAGTGGTTAGGAGCGTGGACTTTAATCTGGGAGAATCAGGTTTGATTCCCCACTCCTCCACATGCAGCTGCTGGTGTGACCTTGGGTCAGTCATAAGTTCTTTCAGAGTTGTTCTCTCTACCTCACAGGGTGTCTGTTGTGGGGAGAGGAAGGGAAAGGAGATTGTAAGCCACTCTGAGACTCCTTCAAGTAGTGAAGGGCAGGGTATAAATCCAATCTCTTCTACTGACAGAAATCAATGTTTGAAGTCTGGCAATATTGTTGAGGTTGCCTGGAAATGCCCACAATGGCTACTGAGAGTATTTTTCTTAAAGGTGCAGGTGCTCCTTCTATTATTTTTTGTTTTTTTTAAAAAACAATGCATTTATGTTTTTAGATTTCTAATTTCTGTGCAAACCTGGGTTTTTTCTCAGGTTTGAATAAAGACATGTCTTGGCTGTTCATGGCTGTAGTCTCTAGGATTAAGTATCCACAAAGGAGGCCATGCTACGAATGAGATATATTGATAAAAGGTAACCTGCTTGAACAGACCAGTGACCCATCTAGCCCAGCATCCTGTTTCACACTGTGTCCAAATAGTTGCCCAAGAAGGTCTACATTGATTTGACAGTGAACCTGCTTAACAGTAAAACATGCCCTGTTTGAGTGCCACAAAAATAAATAAATAAAAAATAAAGCCAGTTTGTTGTAGTGGTTAGAGCCAGTTTGCTGTAGCTAGATATAAAATAATGATTTACAGTTGACAAGTTATAAGTTTATCTCACTGTATTCTGCATTCCAATAGAATATAAATTGTTATATGATAGAAATTTTATCGTATTCTTTTTTCCCCTCTAAGTGAAACAACCTACATTTGTGTATTATAATGTTGAATTCTGTATTCCTTTTGAAAAAGAATAAAAATTGTTTGGGGGAAAAACCGGCATACTCTAATCTGGAGAACCGAGTTTGATTCCCCACTCCTCCACATGTAGCTGCTGGGTGACCTTGGGTCAGTCACAGTTTTCTCAAGAGCAGTTATCTCAGCCCCACCTACCTCACAGGAGGTCTGTTGTGGGGAAAGGAAGGGAAAGGAGACTGTAAGCCACTCTGAGACTCCAAGTGAAAGGGGGGGTATACATCCAATCTCCTCCTCCTTTTTAAAAGAAGGGGTGCAACATTGAAATTTGCTTATATATATGCAATTTTACTTCACCTAATCCCCGAAATTTAATGTGTGTGCATGTATGTGTGTGCTATCAATTCACAGCTGATTTACAGCAATGGCTTCCCAGGCAAGAGACATTCAGAGATGGTTTGCCATTGCCTGCCTCTGTGGCATGACCCTGGCCTTCCTGGGAGGTCTCCCATCCAAATACTTGCCAGGGCCGGCCCTGCTTAGCTTCCAACATTTGATGAGATCAAGATAGCCTAGGTTATCTTGGACAGACATCTTGAAGTATAATCCATAAGAATGAGTGATGGTCTCTGAGTTCCTTGTTTTTCCCCTCTCTACTTAAGCCAGTTATTATTGGGAATTTGCCTAGGACAAGGATTCTTTTTAGCGGCAGAGAGAGGTGTGTGGTGGGTCAACTCATGCCTTCGGTGGGCTGGATTAGCCATATAGTCCGCCAGTTGCCCGCCGCTGTGCTGAAGGCATTTTTGTTTGATGCTGCAGAGCTATTTTCTGGGAGTCGAGAGCTGTGGAGTGAAAACAGCACAATTTAGAAACTGTAAAATTCATCTGGCAGAACACCTAAAGATGACAGCAGCACTTGAGAGCAGGAAGAATAACAATGAAAATGTCTGGGCGGAAGATATACGAAGGGAAAAAATGACAAACCTGTGGTAATCTGTTAATTACATACCTCATGTTACTGCGTGTGTATATTGCTGCCGCTTAACGTCCTAAAATTAAGATGATTTTGTTCACTTAAGCTTGCAATTTATAATCTTGGCTTTGACAACAAGCAGCAAAGAGAGTAGCAGTTGAAACTGGGTGCTACAACCGTTGATGAGAAGATACGCGCAAAGGAGCACCGAGGAAGCGATTACACCTCAGAATTCCTTCCCTCGGCGTGTTGGGGCGATGACGTAATATTCCGCTTGGGATTCCAAGGTTCTGCAAGGAGAGAATCAATTTTTATAGACGCTTAAAGCATTCAGCAGCTCGATAGGTTGATCTAAAGACATTGACACTGCTTTTATACAGGCAATAATCTCTGGTAACATGTTCAAGGGGTCTGTTAATAATCTATTAAACAGTTACAAGCCATTATCCCAGGGGCCCCAAATGTGTTGGTGGTCAGCATGACCACAGTCTGTGTTGTATAAAATCCTAGGACAGATGATCCAGTTTTTCTGAAGCTATTTGAAAGTTGGTTCACAATGACCGGCCCCAGGCTAGGACCCTCCCACTGAGGCTCCTCCCCTCCCCAGCTCCCCTCCCCAATCTCCAGGAATTTCCCAACTTGGATTTAGCAACCCTCCAGGCAAAGCTTTTAGATAAGCAGACTAAGGTCCCGTTCACATGGACAAGTTGCCCTGCTAAAGACACGGATGATAGGTGGATTTTTGGTGCGCGATCACACCGCAACATCTGGGAAGCGTAGTACACCCGTGGCTAACCCGTGGCTTCTCACCAAAGATGCGGAGTAAAAAACTACCACATACGATGTACTAGTTTCCGGAAAATGTGGGGCAAGGGCAGGCGTCTGATCGCGTTTCCACTTGAATCCCATGGCATCCGGCACCCGTCCATGTCCCGTCGCACACTGGATGTTGGGGGGTTTTTTTGTAAGTATCCACAGGATGAGCACAAACGATCATGCACATGCGCAAACTTCAGTGTGAAAAAAAATCCTGTTTGCCATGGAAGTGGCGCCAAACAATTGCCAGTGTGATCACACGTTGCCGCTTCTTTGCCGTGCTGCAGGATAGCCGTGTGATTGGCACCTAACGGCCTAACCACGGGACCTCGACGGGACATGTGATTGGGCTGCCGCGCGTTACTTTGCTCCGGGGCAAACAGCCACGCTCCCCCCCCCCGCATTTTCTGGCCCGTGTGATCGGGACCTAAATATATTACTTTAGCCTAATGGGGATCTACCCTGTAATACTGTCAGGGTCACATGAACACATGAAACTGCCTTATACTGCATCAGAGCCTTGGTCTATCTAAGTCAGTACTGTCTACTCAGACTGGGAGCAGCTCTCCAAGTTCTCAGGCAGAGGTCTTTCACATCGTGTCTTTCACATCGTCTACTACCTGGTTCTTTTAACTGGAGATGCCGGGGACTGAACCTGGGACCTTCTGCATGCCAAGTAGATGCTCTGTCACTGAGCCACAGTTCCTCACAGGGTCCACCTAAGCCATCCTCAGGGGAATGTAAGCAGGAGCAGTGAAGCCTGAGAAGTAGATATAGGAAGGTAGAGGGTCAAGTCCAATACATCAGACAATAAATTTGTGGGTCAAGGGCAGGGTTATAATCAGGCAAGGATCAGTGCTAGTTCCTTCCACTGGGTTGCTGGGACTGAAGAGCCAAGTCAGGGACACAAACGTTTATTTAGTTTGTTTGTTTGTTTGTTTGTTTGATTGATTAAATTTTTAGGCCAGCCTACAAGCAGGGCTCAAAGGGGCTTACAACAAAAAAGAACATAAATAAATAGCTAAAAAATTAAAATTGTACAATAAAATATATAGTAAAGGTAAAGGTTCCCTTGCTCGAAAGCCAGTCGAGTCCGACTCTAGGGTTGCGGTGCTCATCTCCGTTTCAAAGCCGAAGAGTCAGCGCTGTCTGAAGACGTTTCCATGGTCATGTGGCCGGCATGACTAAACACCAAGGCGCACGGAACGCTGTTACTTTCCCACTGAAGCGGTACCTATTTATCTACTTGCAATTTCTTGCTTTCGAACTGCTAGGTTGGCAGGAGCTGGAACTAGAGACGGGAGCTCACTCCGTCATGCGGCAACTCGAGTCTCGAACTGCTGAACTACCGACCTTCCACAGCCCGCAGTTCAGCGACTTAACCACTTGAGCCACCACAGCTCCATAAAAATATATAGTACATATCAACAAAATCCAAGTCATTCCAAGATGGAGAAATTTCAAATTTCACAGGCTTCGGGGGGGGGGGGTTGCAGAGAGTGGAGGGTATGAGAGTGGCAGACTACATGCTGTACCATCGCTGTCCTCAGTTGAAACCCTGGCGGAACGTCTCTGCCTTACACACCCTGTGAAAAAATAACAAATCTTGCAGGGCACAGATGTTCTCCAGCAAAGAGTTCCACCAGGTAGGGGCCAGGGCCGAAAAAGCCCTGGCCCCGGTTGAGGACAGCCGGATCTCTCTCCCCGCACATATGCCTTTGCTGGGCTGGCCTAGACTGCAGTTCCTTGAGTGACCACTCAGGGGGTGGCACTGTGGTTCACGTCAGGCCTAGTCTGGTTGACTTGCTCATGCTTGTGGTGGTAACAGAGAGTAAGGTGTTGGGCCCTGGTTCCCAGAGTTCGGTGTCTGAAGCCCCTGGCACTTCCCCGAAACAACTGGACTCTCTTTACAAAGCTTCTGTGCTTCACCACAATATGGTACTCTGGTAGGGTTGCCAACCCCCCCCCCCCAGTTTGCCAGGGGTCCCCCATTTTGGGGGGGGGGTTCTACCCCTGCCCCCTATATATAGGGGGTAGTGGTTCTACCCGCCACTGGCTAGATGGCCGGCGAGGGAAGCCCCACCCCCAACACCCACAGCCCCCCCTCTCCCTTCTCTCTTGCCTTTAAGTGTGAATGGAACCTGTGTTTTCTCCCAAGCCGGATCTTCGCTTGAGATCAGGTTTACAGGGAAATGCCAGCTTTGTGCACTCTTAAAGGGGAAACACCGGTTCCTGCACTTAAAAGGGAAACACCGGCTCCTTTAAGTGCAGAGAACTGGCGTTTCTGGAGACCCAGCGCGCGGGTGGGGGGGCGGTGGACGTCCCCAACGAGATGTCATCATGTCGGGGATGCCCCGCCCCCTCCAGGAACTCCCCCAAAGCCCCCCGCTGGCGGTGGAAGATGGACTTGGCAACCCTATACTCTGGTATGAAACTTCTCCCTTCCTGGAGGTGAAGCCTTGGGAATCTTCCATCCCTTATTGAGGCGATTAGAGCCTTTAGGATCGAAAGTCTTCAGCCACACTTGGGTCATACATCCAGTATGCCTTCTCGTGGGCTTCAGTCCTTTCCCATTTCATGTATTAGGGCTCCCAACTCTGAGCTGGATAATTCCTGGAGACTGGGGGGGGGAGGCAGAGCCCAGAGAAGGGCAAAGTTTGAGGAGGGGAGGGAGTTCAACAGGGATGTAATGTCATAGAGTCTATATTTTGAAGCTGCCATTTTTCCTCTCAGGGAACTGATCTCTGAGGTCTGGAGATCAGTTATAATTGTAGGAGAACTCTGGGTGCCAGCTGGAGCTGGGCGACCCTAAATTGTCACTGTGTCTTTCTCCCTGTTCTACAATTTCTCTGTGCTGAAAGTGACATCACTTCCCATTCAGAGTCAGGAATATCTCACACCACATCCTCCTAGATTGCAATAGGGCTGCCACTTGGCGTGGCTCTGTTCCTCGCTCAGGAGGGGCTTCCATCTGGGCCTCTGCCTCGGCTTCAGCCTCTGATTCTTCAGTCTTCCTTCACCATTAGTGCTTTGACCACTTTGGGGGGGGGTCCTGATGAGATACTGGAGCCCCTCTTTCAGCTCACACACCTCAGCACTCTGGTCGCCTCGAGATCCCCCGCTTTTACAACTGATCTCCAGCTGACAGAGATCGGCTCCCCTGGAGAAAATGGCTGCTTTGAAGGGTAGACTCTATGACATTGTACCATGCTGAGGCCCCTCCCCTCCTCAAACCCCGCCCTCTCCCGGATCCACCACCAAAATCACTGGGTATTTTCCAACTTGGAACTGGCAACCCTAGATTGCAAATACCAACAGGGTGGTGTCACCATTTATTCTGTATTACTCAGGGTTGGGTCTAAAGGATCCTGACAATGAGAGGGTGAGCAATTTTTGCTGATTCCTCACTCTCCTTGCAAACCCTCAGGTTACCCCCGATGCTGTTCCTGAAGCTCCTCATTTTCTCAGGAGTGGTATTTTCTGGATTTCAACAAACTGCAGCAGGAAGAAGGAGGGAGGGAGGGAAGTTTCATTCTGCTGGCGAAAGGGCCTTCTGTCAGAGGAAAGCAGCATTTGGATCTAACTCATATTTTGTATGTACCTAGGTGCCAGCTCCGGGTTGGGAAATTCGTGGAGATTTAGGGGTGGAGCCTGGGAAGGATGGGGTTTGGGGAGGGGAGGAACCTCAGCAGCGTAAGTCATAGACTCTGCTTTCCAAAACCGCCATTTCCTCCAGGGAACTGATCTCTGTAATCTAAAGATCAACTGTAAGTCCAGGAGATCCCACATGGAGGTTGTCAACTAGGGCTGCCAGCTGCAGGTTGGGATAGGGCTGCCAAGTTGGGGTGGGGGGCGGGTAAACCCCCGCTTTGGAGGCCCGATTTCCGCCATCGCAGAATCAGGCCCCGGGGGGAACTCCGCCCCCCGAAGCGCAGCGTGGCTGCATCACCGGAGGTGACGCAACCACGTAGATCACGTTGGGGGTATGGCCCCGATCGTCAGAGGGAAAACTCTATGGTTTTCCCTCCGACGATCGGGGCCACACCTTCAACGTGATCGACGTCGCGTGTCACTTCCGGTGATGTGCTGACGGCGCACGCGCGCCATGCGCGCACTCATGCACACTATGCGCACATGCATGCACTTCCACCTACAGCTCCCGGAGCCCGGTGAGGCTCCCCCGCCGGCAAGATAAATAGATTTGGCAACCCTAGGTTGGGAACTACCTGGAGATTTTGGGGGTGGAGCCTGAGGAAGGTGAGGTTTGGGGAGGGGAGAGACTTCAATGGGGTATAATACTATAGAGTCCATCTTCCAAAGCAGCCATTTTCTCCAGGGGAACTGATCTCTGACACCTGGAGATAAGTTGTTATAGTAGGAAATCTCCAGACACCACCTGGAGGTTGACAGCCCTATTGGCAACCCTACTTATGCATGCATGTATGTATGTTTACCTAAAATTGCTCTTACTTTGGCAAACTCTAAGGAAGGGATGGAGTTACAGAAATGAATGGGCGGGTATGAAGATGAAAAGTTTACTGTGTCCACAAACTTAAGTTGCTTTCATCAAATGTAATGGGACCCAGTAAACAAGCTACGATTGGGGACATAATTCAAAGGAAGCCAGTCTTGCCTGTGGTTACTAAGGCCCAATACTGCTCTTTTAATTATTCCTTTGAAGAGAGAAAAAAGAGACCACCTGGTGAGACAGTACATGCTTGTATACAAAAACAAATTGTGTCCCCCCATAATATGTGGGCTTTGCCCCCCCCCCTTGTAATTTGCAAATGCAACTTTATAAAAAAGGGAATACTTAGAATTTTGCAACCAGGGGCAGGCTTCTGGAGCCTGAGCACAATTGTAATTTGCATAATTACATTAATTTGAAGCAATAATGCCACCTAACAAAATGTTCAGCGGCTTCCCCCACTTAAGTAGCTTTATAGGAAATAATCCTCTTCAGTCCAAAATAATTGTAAGCCAAATGTCAAGAAAGTTTTTATTTGTATATTTGTGTGTGTTTGTGACACTACCTGTGTCTGAAAAAATGTCTAGGATTCATCTGCCTCCTGCCTACAGCAATAATTTTACTGTGTCAACACAATGAGCCTTATTTCTCTGTTATTTATGCCTTCCTGGACCACTGCAGAGCAAATTCACGCTGTCTATAGAATACTTCAGCGATGGCAGAAATAGATCTTCAAGAATAACATTCATTGTCTTCATATTGACACGGAGGCTTGAGCTTTCAAAACAGCTTTGGAGAGACTTTAATTAAAACTCAGTGGCTACTCAATTAAAGCCTAAGTAGTGTGCAACTCAGCCTACGTATTTTGCATTAGCAAGGCCACAAAGTTTCATGAGCTCCTCTCTCACAAATTGCTCTGTCGATCTGGGATTGTTTTCACCTTGTCTTGCATGAAATTTCACATGGTTCTCGAGGAATCTATTGTACATCTCAGGCCAGAGACCAGCTTCTTGTCTTTTATTGGAATCCCTTGCTCTCTCCTTACTCCTTCATAATGTCTTCCACTGAGACTCTTGGCATGGGTTCAGCTACCACCAATACTGGCTCAACTATTACCAACGCAAGTTCAGTTACTGTTGACATAAGCTCAGCCATCACAGGTGCAAATTAATCTACTGTCAGTCACACCATTCAGGTTGCCTCCCTGGATTCACCCATGAAAACAGGAAGAAGGAGGAGCAGGAGGAGATTGGATTTCTATCCTGCCCTTCACTACCTGAAGGAGTCTCAGAGCGGCTTAACATCTCCTTTCCTTCCACACAACAGACGCCCTGTGAGGTAGGTGGGGCTGAGAGAGCTCTTTCGAGAACTGCTCACAAAAGAACTTGTAACTGACCCAAGAGCAATGTAGAAGTGCCTCTGTATGCAGCAAGGATAGAGTTACCAACCTCCATGTGGGGCCTGAAAATCACCCAGAATTACACCTTATCTTTGGATGACATAGAGAAAATGGGTGCTTTGGTGCTTTGGGGAATGGACTCCAGGAATTTCCCAACCTGGAGATGGCAACCCTGTCAGACGGTTGTATTATGATCCATCAGATATTTACTCACCACATCCATAATTTTTCATCAAAAAGGCCAGTTGCAACCCAAGTGGAGGAACAGCAGTTCACACCTGGTTTGACTCCCTACTCCTCCACACACAGCTGCTGGTGTGACCTTGGGTCAGTCATAAGTTCTTTCAGAGCTTTAGTTGTTGTAAATATTCCAGGCTGTATGGCTGTGGTCTTGGCATTGTAGTACCTGACATTTTGCCAGCAGCTGTGACATTTCGCCAGTCTCCAATCTCCTCCTTCTCTTCCTCCTCCTAGAAGCCCACCACCCACCAAAGGCTGTGGTAGGGCTTAACGCTGGCAGTCCAGCTCAGCCCTGCTATCTGAAAAAAAACTGTTTCCAACATTTTCTAATCCCCTCAGAGACTCTATGAGAAAGATGACCAAGTAAGTAAGTAAGCAACTAGGTAAGTAAATCATTGGCTTAGCTCCTTGTCATTCTGACTCCCCTGAGGGTAGAGAACCTGGAAAAGCAGCAGGGTGCATTTGGGAGGCAGGGTCTCCAGGGAGTCATGCTGAGCTGCAGCCAATCAGGTGGGAGCTTTGTTATGGTACATGCAGAGAACATCCTGTTGAAGAGGAAGGGAAGCATGGGTAAAGAAGGTGGACGGTTTGGGGAAAGCCACTGAGATGGACTCCCTCCCTGAGAAGAGAAAGGCTTGAACCAGAGCAGGCAGAGATATTCTCTGCCATAATGTCTAGATCAGGAGAGCTGGAGGAAGCCAAAGGGAATCCTGTCTGGCGTCCTTCAACCCACCAGCCCCCAGTGAAGCAACTGAAGAGTCACTGGAGTGACCTGTAATTCCCAAGAAGAGAGAACACAATTCCAGAGAGCCTTGACTCTTCAAAGCTTATATCTTGTAAATCTTTTCAGTCTTTCAGGTGCTGCTGGACATGATTCTAGATCAATATTCATGGCTGATGTCTTTGATATGGGGAGGGAGACCAAGTGGCATAGACCCTGCTACTGGTCTGAATAGACAGTACTGATGTTAATGAACCAATGGTCTGATTGAGTATAAGGCAGCTTCATGTGTTCATGATGTCACCACAAGTGCTGGGCTTCTGGGCTTACATCCCAGAAGGGAAAACCTGCTAGGACACAAAGAAATATAGGATCTTCAGTCCTCTTGAAACAAATGAAGCTGCCTTATACTCATTCAGACCCTTGTTCCATCCAAGTCAGTATTGTCTACTCAGTATTGTCTATGGAGACAGGCAGCAGCTCTCCATGGTCTCACCTACCGCCTGGTCATAAGAACATAAGAACATAAGAGACGCCAATGTTGGATCAGGCGAAAGGCCCATCCAGTCCAACACTCTGTGTCACACAGTGGCCAGAAATACCAGGTGCCATCAGGAGGTCCACCAGTGGGGCCAGGACATTAGAAGTCCTCCCACTGTTGACCCCCCCCCCAAGCACCAAGAAGACAGAGCATCACTTGCCCCAGAGTCCCTATCTATACCTTGTGGCTAATAGCCACTGATGGACCTCTGCTCCATATGCTTATCTAATTCCCTTTTGAAGCCGTCCATGCTTGTAGCCGCCACCACTTCCTGTGGCAGTGAATTCCATGTGTTAATCACTCTTTGGGTGAAGAAGTACTTCCTTTTATCAGTTCTAACCCGACCACTCAGCAGTTTCATGGAGGGCCCACGAGTTCTTGTATTGTGAGAAAGGGAGAAAAGTACCTCTTTCTCTACCTGCTCTTTCCCATGCATAATCTTATAAACCTCAATCATGTCACCCCTCAGTCGTCATTTCTCCAAGCTAAAGAGCCCTAGGCACTTTAACCTTTCCTCATAGGGAAAGTGTTCCAACCCCATTATCATTCGAGTTGCCCTTTTCTGCACTTTTTCCAAAGCTATAATATCCTTTTTAAGGTGTGGTGACCAGAACTGCATACAGTATTCCAAATGAGGTCGCTGTTGGATCCCCAAGCATCGAGAATAAATCCACGTTTTCAAGAAAAGCAAAATTTATTTCAAAGCATTGGAAAGACACTCAAACACGTTCTTTGTTAGAACTGTCTACAAACTGTAAGGGCAAGCATAATAAAGGGATTTGAAACAGACACAGAACCAATGGGTCACTTTCCCGCTGGCGGGCGAGAGGAAACGGTTGCGCGCCCTTTCCCTGAGAACCAAGTTATCTCCAGACATATACAGGTGCAGTTCTCAGGCTCTAAAAGCAACAAGCCGGCAATGAAGCGAACTCCCACAAGACGACCTCCAGTTGTTTGGCTTATGCATTACAGCAGAGTACAATAACAGCTCACAGGCAGGGAAGGAGGGGGATGGGGAAACAACTGTACCGAAGTACCAGCAACACAGAACACCATGGCAGCTTGCTGACAGTCGCACCATTGATTTATATAGGGGCGTTATGATATTGGCTGATCTGTTTTCAATACCCTTCCTAATAATCCCCAGCATAGCATTGGCCTTCTTTATTGCAGTCACACACTGTATCGACATTTTCAGTGAGTTATCTACTACAACTCTTTCTCTTGATCAGTCTCTGCCAGTTCAGACCCCATCAATGTGTATTTATATTTAGGATTTTTGGCTCCAATGTGCATCACCTTGCACTTGGCCACATTGAACCCCATTTGCCATGTTGACACCCACTTCATCCGCAAATTTAGCCACTTCACTGCTTACTCCCATCTCCAAATCATTAATGAACAAGTTAAAAAGCAGTGGACCAAGTACTGATCCCTGCGGTACCCCACTGCTTACCACCCTCCACTGAGAAAATTGCC